>NW_010187325.1:1030-4898 GCF_000695765.1 Mesitornis unicolor | reverse complement strand
AGGGAATCTGTATGGCTGCGTGATGCTCCGCAGAGGAACTTCCCTGTCTTCCCACTTTAAAGAGGTGAAGTTCACATGCCACTAGTTATTTGTCCAGCTAAGATTTTCAGTGTGAAAGAGCTCAGCAGGAGCTCAGTGTGAGGCAGTGGTTTGGATTAACTCACATATACAGGTCATAGGAGTACCACAGATACTGTATTCAGCTTTGGACCCTTCACTACAAGAAGGACATTGAGATGGTGGAGTGTGTCCAGAGAAGGGCAATGAAGTTGGTGAAAGGTTTAGAGCACAAGTCTTATGAGGAGCTGTTGAGAGAGCTGGCATTGCTTAGGCTGGAGAAAAGGAGACTGAAGGGAGACCTTATTGCTCTCTACAACTGCCTGAAAAGAGGTTGTACTGAGGTGGGGGTCCATCTATTCTCCTTGGTAGATAGTGATAGGACAAGGGGTTGTGCCAGGGGAGGTTTTGGTTGGATATTAGGGGGAATTTCTTTATCAAAAGGGTTGTCAAGCACTGGACGGGGCTGCCCAGGGAGGTGGTTGAGTCACCATCCCTGGAGGTGTTTAAAAGATGTGTAGATGTGGTGCTTAGGGGCATGGTCTAGTGGCAGACTTAGTAGAGCTGGACTGATGGTTGGACTTGATGATCTTGAAGGTCTTTTCCTACTAATACCATTCTATGATTCTCACAAGAACTTGTCAAGCCTGTAGCAATTTTGAAAAGTTTTCTGTGAAATGCAATATATTCATTAGAAAAAAACCCAACAACCTCATTAGAAGAAAAACCAAACAACAAAAATTGCAAGTCCAAGATGAAGAGAAATGCATTTGCCATTAAGCTAGAAACTTCTCTGTAGCTAATCCAAGTCAAGCAGAGCAGGCTGTAAACACTGGTATACAGAACTCAGACTGAGTATCCTATTCACCAGTTATTTACCAGATCTTCCTTCTTTCTTTTTCTTTTAATAAAAGTTTCAGTCTTGCAGAATTCATACAACTAGAGAAGAAGTTCTGCCTTCTCTCTTGCTGCCACCCAAAGGTATTTGATCTTCTCTCCCACCCAGCGGCAAAGCTGCCTGCTGACTATCACTATAAATCTTGGTCCTAATGGTTCTCTCTCAAAGGCTGTTAAGTAATTACAGTGAGTTAATACCTGATTATGGAGTCAATGACCCAGATTCAACTGACCTGACTTTTGTCTTCAAAGTTGGGAGCACATAGTCTACAATTAATGATTCCCTCAAAACATGGTGGAGAGGAAAAACTGCTTCCAAAGGGTGATTAAACCTATCCGAAACCAACTACCACCAAGGCTTCCTACTGACTATAAAGAAAGCCAAGGACTCCAGCTTAAATTACAGTCCTAACTTTTAGACATCAAAATCTATATGATCTCTCCCCTAAACCAGGGTTTCCTGAGAGAGGAAAAACCCTTTTTTAACTGCTAGAGAAGGGCTTTGCAGGACAAGTAAATAGCAGATTAATCTAAATTTAGACTGGAGATCAAGCTACCTGATTTAATACTCCTCCTGAGTAGTTGGTATGTATACTAAACATAGTGATCTATTAGATAGCCTTATTAGGTGAGCACAGGAAGAAATTTGGAAATTGCTGTATAGCTGTTTAACAGGCAAAATGTTGAGATTAATATAAGGAGTTAATAAGAGTTTGTAGAGGATCTGCCAACTAACATTTCCAACATAGTTAACATACAGAGCACTGCAGCGTTTAAATCTTAGCACTGTGATTTGAGAGCTTTCTGACGGGGATGCAGCTTTCCTTCTCAGCTGTTCCCTTCCCTGAGGCTAGAGGGGAATAAAGTTGAAGAAAACCATGGATGTATATAGAGTTCAATCCTGCTTTTTGCAAAGAAGGTTATTTTTTTAGTCTTTTAAAACTATTTTATGCTCCTTCTGTAATTTCCAGCCTATGGCTTGAACAGAATTTAAATGGATTTAAATAATAATTTTTTAAAAATTCTTATATTGAATTGTAGCAAGTAAAATTCTGAAGAAATCTTGGATAATTTATCTTACCTAATCACCAAATGATGTATTTGAAAAATAGTTTTCCATTTAAAAAATGTTGTGCTAAACTAATCTTTAAAAACACCAACCCAAACTTTAAATATTATCTTGATTTTTTTTTGTTAATCGTAAGATAGATGACTTGAATATATCTCAGAGGATTCTAGCTGTGTTTGCCCACTGCTAGCTTTTAAGGACATTGTTGGCTAACAATATGAAGCAGCTATGTATTCTGTGCTTTGTAAAAGAACAAAAGAACCTTAGTTATGTTTATCTCTTTCCTGCAGGTTTATATCCTTACCCGGCATATCAGCATTTAGCCTGAATGTGCTTTTATACCTCTGTGTGTAAAAGGAGATGTAAAAATTACACATTGAGTCTCAACTCCGCTTTTGGTGTTTCCCTGGCTCTAGCATCCCTGCGAGCCCATGTATAAGAAGCATCATCTTGCGTTTGTGTTGTGTAGAAGTAATTAGTGCACTGAAGTATGAATGGCTGGGAGCTTATTTAAAATTAATTCTATCAAAACAGCATCTTGCTGCAGTGAGGAGACAGATTATTATTATTATATCTTGAAGAATCTTCCGCTGAAGTAAAAACAACCCAAACAACCCCAAACCACGCATTTCTAGATGCATTCTTTTACCTTCAAACAAAGTGCTGCATTCTTCATTGACAGACTGTTGTTCTGAACAGCACAACAGGCTTTAAGATTTTATTCATCTTGTCTTAGAGACACTGGGTTGCATCCTGAACACGTTGAAATCAATGCTAGAAGTCCCAGTGTGAAGTATGCTTTGAAGGAGTAATAAATAGTCAGGCTCACAGGGATTAAAAATGTGTCTATGCAATGAGCCACCCAAGAACTAATGGGATTTTAATGGGATTGACCTGATATACCTACTTTGTAATGTCATCTCCATGGGATGTATGGTTTATTTTACAACTGGAAATACGTCTAAGTGGGGCCTGATAATGACCTCAAGACTTGCAACTAGAGCCTGTAAAAGCAGCTTCAGCTTCCCTAATGTGGTTTTCTGCCCAGACACGTATTGTACAGCGAGAGCTGCTGCGTGCTGTGCACTTTTGAAAACCTGGTCTTAATTGTGGCAGTGTTTGGAAAAAGATGTGTTTGTAAAAGAGAAATCCAAGAGGATGAGTGATCTCCATTGAAGTCCATGAGAGTTGCTCCTCTGCACAGCAAGAGATCTAGACAGGGGTGGAGAAGCTTCAATTGACCACCCATTGTGTAGTGTGAAAATCATGGCACCTGGGAGAAACACCTAAAGAGTTTTACAAGTGAAAGAAAATATGCCTGATGTCTTATCACTTTTACAGACAAGGGGGAAATAATCCTTATTTTTTCTACTTTATCTGGAGGCAAAGCTAGCAGGTATATTTCAAAGGTGATCTATCTTTTGATTATGTTTTTCCTTGTGTCTGTTTCTTTGACAACTCACATCTCCTAAATGGATATGTGCTATCCATCACAGCCTTACAGAGCTGGGTGAGCACTTCCATTATTCATTGGCCTTATTTCTATATAGTGCTATGGAAATAAATAAGGTTTTTGTTGAACCTGCCTAGTCACTTAAGCAAAACGGGAGCTGGGAATAAAAAGTGAGGTAATAAGGGTTTACTTCTTGCTCTAGAAATGTATGCTCCTCGGAGGCAGTACTAACAGTCTGATCTTGCTAGATGTTCACTCTCCTTCAGTACGAGAGCCTCAGTTCCTCAAGACTTTGGTAAGCTCTGAAGGTGCAAAACAGCTCACAATATCAAGCCTAGCTATTTGTCCATTTGGTCCATTACTCAACATTAATTTATA
This sequence comes from Mesitornis unicolor, assembly GCF_000695765.1. Taxonomy (NCBI): domain Eukaryota; kingdom Metazoa; phylum Chordata; class Aves; order Mesitornithiformes; family Mesitornithidae; genus Mesitornis; species Mesitornis unicolor. The sequence goes on along the minus strand of NW_010187325.1, from coordinate 1,044 downwards.
AGCCTGAGAACTTC
>NW_010187325.1:0-999 GCF_000695765.1 Mesitornis unicolor | reverse complement strand
GGAAAGAGCACAAATAAAATAAATGTATGGCTAGATATTGAGTCTTTCCCTCTTTTAGTCCTTTGACTGTGCAAACCTCTTTTTGCTTGCTTTGCTCAGATGTTTTTTGGGAAAGCTAAGCATTTTTGCAAACTTCTATGCTCTTTCTCCACCTGCTGCTGGCATTTTCTGACCTGAAGTTCATGTGACATCTCAGCGCAATAAGCAGTTCTCAGCAATATCACTTTGAAGATACCCAACGGGCAAATGGGCTTATCTGAAATGGAGCCAGTGGGCACAGTGACATGGGAGTACGAGAGTAGGGTGGGTCCACAGTCACACCAAAAACCAAATATGTAACAGGGAGAAAACGAAGCTGTTGGGCAGGTGCACTTGATACAGACCACACTTTGGGATCATCTTTACTATGAAGTTACTCCTTGCTTGGAACTTTTGAAATTTTGGCTTGTAAGAACTCAAATAATGTAGTAAGAAGAGTCTGACATGGACCTGCCCTTTCTCCTGCACCAACTTCCTGATGGAAATTTCTGCCTCAAGAGTTGGAAATAGCCTGGCAATGAAGGTGTGCTGTAGATTTTCTCTTCTGACTGAAGTGTCTTAAGCTGTACTAGGACTTAGCACAGTTTTAAATGAGTGCTTCCTCGTAAGTTAACTTAGAATCATTAATTTACTGAAAATATCTTGAGACGATATTACAATAGTGTTAATGTAATAAAAGGAGCATTTTGCCCAGAGTCTTTTGTTCACACTGAGTTTTTAATCTGCAGATGCAACAAGATCTTCTTTGAACTATGTCTCTGAAAATTTGGTCAGACCCATCCTTAATAGTGATTTGTCATTCTCCATAACTTTGGTTACTCAAAAGGATTAGGACATCTTTTTGCATTCATAGCCACTAGCTTCATAAATAATTTATCACATATCTGTACATTTTTCATATGCATTATTTTAGTTGCATTATACTTTAGTAGTTGTCGTGGTTTAGGGCTGGGCCGGCCA
>NW_010187324.1:9593-29407 GCF_000695765.1 Mesitornis unicolor | reverse complement strand
GCCGGTCTAGCCTCGTCACCGCCGCTATGTCCCTGCAGGAGCTGGAGGCGATGAGCAGATATACCAGCCCGGTGAACCCGGCCGTCTTCCCCCACCTCACCGTGGTGCTGCTGGCCATCGGCATGTTCTTCACCGCCTGGTTCTTCGTGTATCCCTGGGCTGGAGGCGAGGGAGTTATAGGGAGGTTGAGGGAGGGGGAGCGGGTTCCTCACCTTGTCCTGCCTCCGTTATTGCTTTAACCCCCACGCTGCAGCTATGAGGTGACTTCTACCAAGTACACGCGGGACATCTACAAGGAGCTGTTGATCTCGCTGGTGGCCTCGCTCTTCATGGGTTTTGGTGTCCTCTTCCTGCTGCTGTGGGTCGGTATCTACGTCTGAGGCGTGGGCAGAGGAGCAGTGGTACCGCCTGTGAATCTCTATGGCTGTAAGCTTCCTGGGGTCTTAAAGATCTGCGTGCATCTGGGTGGGGGGTCCTGGAAATACAGCCGTGCGGCAGCTGGTCTTTATAAGATCCACCTTTTTTTCAGAGGCAAAGTTAAGAGGCACAAAAGGCCGTGTCCTCATTTGGGCTTAAGCATCACAGATACTCTGAGAAAAACTTAACAGGGGAGTGCTTCATGCCCACCTATAACTGTGGACAGGACTGGCATTGTCCCTGCTGGAGGCAACGAGGGGTTGTGTGTGCTGGGTGCTGTCCTTTGCTCTGTGGCTTTAGCAGCAGCAGAGTCTGGCTCCTCATGAACGCTGCCTCACTGCCCTCCTTCGTCTCTTGTTTGGTTCCAGGTGGGGAAACCCTGCAGAAGCCTTTTTTGTATTAATTTTATACTTCAACAACAAGGCCCATATCATGGACTGTGCTCCTGTCAAGTGACTTCTGCCCACCCAGCAACCTGAATAAACCTGGCTCTGCCATGCACCTGCCTTTGGCCTCATGGTTTGTCTTTTAGATGCCATTGTTTTACCTGTTTTTTTCAAACCACTTTGCTATCGGCACAAGATCCATGTGCCTTGGGGTGGGCCGAGTGTTTAGTATATATTTCCACAGCTGTGTGTGCCCTAGTCCAGCTAGAAAATAAGTGCTTCCCACTTTTTCCTAGGTCTGCTTTTATATCCCTCAACCTTAGTGTCACTCTCCTGTAAGGCTGTGCCCATTCTCATCCCTAGCCAGCAGCTCATGGCCCCTCACAAAGCAGAGGTGGTGGCTCGCTTACCATCTCCTGCACTAGAAACAGAGCTGACGGAAATGTCTGGTCCTGCTTTTCGGCCAAACTCTGTGGTCCTGAGGTGTGAGGAAGCGACAGTGGCTGGGTGGACATGCAGTGAAACTGCGCTTGCTGAACAGTCCTGGCTCCTTGGCTCCAAATTGAGAATAATGCTCATTTGGTGGGCATCCAGTGGGTGACCTAAGCTGTGTTGCAGGAAAATGAGGTTTTGGGGAGGAATGCTTGAGAAGTACAGGACAGAATTGTCTTGTAGCTGGCTCTGCCCTTCAATTAAGTAGTGAATTAACTGCCTTGCCTGTAAAAGAGTTAGTTTATGGCACGCATAACCATATTTTTAAAATAGCTTTGAATTTGTAGCCCAGTTTTCACAGCAGTTAGATTTCAAGATCAGATATTCAACAGGCAGCTTGCAGATTTAAAGCCCTAATTTCTTGTTTGGGAAGGAAGCTTTCACAGAATCCCAGACCGTTAGGGATTGGAAGGGACCTCAAAAGCTCATCCAGTCCAATCCCCCTGCCGGAGCAGGAACACCCAGATGAGGTTACACAGGAAGGCGTCCAGGTGGGTTCCCTCTGTGAATGCTCTTGGGTGCCTCTGGATCTGGCCCTGACCTCTGAGACATCAGCAACGAGAGCTCTTTTATTTTATACCCATTTGAAAACACGCAGTGTAGCTGTCAGCAGGCGTAGGCTGGGGGTGTCCTGGTTGGACACTCGTGATGATTAATGACACCGGGGTTCCTCTGTCTTGTGGGAAGCAGTTCTGTAACTACTGTTACAAAATAAGTTAAAAAACCCCAAACAAACAACAAAACAAAAACTATTTTATAGCCAGGGAGGAATGCACAAGGAGCCATCCTTGGATACAAAGCAGTATTTATATATTTATTTATATGGGCATATTTACCTCCAGCATAAAACAAAAGTCTAAATAAGCAAAACAAACCAACAAAAAAGTGGGGAATCTGGAGACTCAGCACTCAAATTCAGCAAAATATAAATATAAATCAGAAAGAAAGGAGGGGAAACCACACTTGTTCCCCACAAATAAAAACCAATAATCAAGAAGATCTGCTAAGAATGCAACTCTACAAACTTGCTGGCAATATACAGTGATTAAAGCTGTGACAGCAACATTTAAACCAAACAAATTAGTGCTTTACTTTTTTCTTTTTCTTCTTAATTCTTGCAGTGGTGGCATAGTCTCTATTTACAGGCTTTAAGCTCTTAACAGTAGGGCAGAACGTTTGTGAATTTGCTTTTGAAACAAACTCCGAAACAGCCAAACTTTTCGCAAGCAGCCTCCTTCCACGCTTGGTCTTCCTTCCTGCCAAGAATGTCCAGAGCTGAAGCGTCGCATTTCCAGTGGAAAGGGAGTTTTCCCGCGCTGGAGACGTTGGCTCAGAGCTCCCTCCGTCTCATGCAGGGAATGGCCTGATTGTTAACTCTCTTGGTACTGATTAGGGATTGGGGAACCTATCTTCTGGTTTTTTTTGGGGGGAGAGTCTATGCAAACAGCTGTTTCTGCAGGCTTAGAAGTAATCCTGTGACCCTTTCATAGTTACAAAACCCTTTTTGAGCTTATTTCTGCCTTGCTGTGCAGCGGCTGGTGGAACTGGCATACGCTTTGTGATAGACTTGAAGACAAAAGATACTGTTTGTGATCTAAGATGCTAAAAACCGCATTCAGCATCCCTCTCCTCTTCTGATAACAGGGATTGCTGTCAGTGTGGTGCTGTGAAACAGCCGTACGTGGGTAGGGCCAGCCTTTGCACTTTAAGTGTTGCCTCATCTTGGTTCTTAAGCTAACTGGCCACCATTTTTTTGAGGCATTTTACACATGCGTGGGAAAACTGTTGTTTCCTTGTGACTCTACTTAGCAGAAAAAGGCACTGGAGATGTTTCCATAGCCCTTAGGCACTTGGTTTGCCAGGGTCCTTCATAAATCCTATGGCAGGGACACCTGAGAGACTCCACCTCCTCTTGGGCCAGCGGTGCTAGCATGTATCTAGTGATTGCTTGATTCCTCCCCTCCAGGAGTGATTTTGTGATGTATGTGAGTCTGGGCTGAGCTCAGCCAGGACCACCAGTGAGCTGGGGGGATTGGTGGTGATTGCAGGCAGTGCTGTCAGCTCTGGCCCTCCCAACACCGCCCGTTACCTCTTCAGAGGCTGAAGGAGGGCACAGGCATTTAGCCCATCTTGACAGTCCAAGGGGACATGGGCTGGAGCAGGCCACCTCTCAGCTGAGCAGATGTGGAGGAGCATGTGGCATCACTCACCTGAATAAGGCCCTGCCAGACTTGGGCCACTGATAGCCAAGGGGAGAATAAAATCTGCCAGGAAAGGAACTTCCCAAGTTTAAGGCCAAGCAAAAAGCTCGGGACAGGTGGAGGGAAGAGTGCTGAGTGACCTTTCCGGAGAGCTACCGCAGAGGGTTTCCTTCCCAATTGGAGGCAGAAAGAGGGACTCCTGCTGAGCATGGAGCTGATCTGCTTTTGAAAAACACTCCCAAGCCTTGGCACCTCTTGATTTTTTTAGGGTAGTCCCATCGCTTCCCTCCCACTTGGCTGACCAGCCTTCCCTGCTCCCTGTCTAGTTCCTGCCTGCCCAGACTCCAGTGCCTTTTAGTAACTGGAGAGCTTCACCAATGAATAGCTGTTTGCTGCCTGTAGGCACACAGTGGGAATGAAGATCTGACCTTGAAACCACCCTACAAATAAAGAGCCTTTGGCAGCAGAGACACCAACTCCTGCGATGCTACAGGGAATCACAGGGTTATGGCTGCTTTGCTGGGACAAGCTCAGAAGTTCTGAGGTGGCCGACAGGAGATCAAACTGCAGGGGAAGAGAAGGCTGGGTAAGCTCCCATGAGATGTGCTCTTTTGCTAGAGGGATCCATCTCGGACATAAGAACCTGGTGGTGGCTCAGCCTCCAGGACCGCAGATGTCTCCTTCTTTAGCAAGAGGTGCTGGAGGAGGATGTGCGCTGATCAGGCTGACGTGGCCCAGCACCGCTGCAGCACTCAAGCTTTAATGTGGAGCTTAGCAATGGCCCCCCTTTGGTTTCCTATGCGAGACACGCATAGCTCAATAGGGACAGAATTAAGAGACCCATGTTTATACGGCTTAAAAAAAAATAAAAATCAGTAGTTTAGCAAGTTAAGAACTTGTAACAGTAAAATACCCAAAATACACTCAACATAACTGCCTTCCGAGAACAGTGACAGCAAGGGCCCACGGTCGCTGCCATTCCCCACGGTGTGGAAGAGGATCAGCCTCCTCAGTGCCTGGCAGAGATCTGGTAGCCAGGGGGTGCAGTGAAGCCAAGTCACAGTCCCCAGTGACCCAGCATTGCTCTGCAGGGCGCACTGGGCTTTGCCAGGGGTTTCTCTTCGACGCGTCTGGGCAGAGGTGGCTGTGTTGACTTAAGAGCTGACCAGGCAGCTCCACGTGCACTGTGAGAGGCCACACGCTGCTGCCAAATGAATAATAATAAAAAAACCAAAATGGGTCCCAAGACACTTAACGTAGGTGACTCACAGTAATTTTTCTCCCATGGGTTGATGGCGAGTGTCCCCACATGTGGTTTGGCCTGGGCACAGCCTCAGCAGCATCTTTAGTGGGGTTCTGGTGTTTATCCATCCAGACCTGGATACAGTGAAAGTTAAAAGTACAGCAGGGAGGGGGACAGACAGGGCAAGCGCTGAGGCTGCACCTTCTCTCGTTGTCCACAGAGGACAGTCTGGTGGTGGGTCCTGGGGTCTGCGGGGGTCTGCGGAGTGAGGCTGCAGGGGATGGCCCTGGGGCAACTAGAAGGAACAGCAACTCCAGTGTACGACTTCCAGTATGGCCAGGCACAGCCTTCCTTTCCAGGGCAAACTCCAGCGTTTTCGCTCTTGGAAAGGGGTCCAGTGTCGAGCAATTCCAGTGTTGGGAAGAAGTGATGTGGCACAGCTGGGACCACTGGGCCAGTACAAGATAGAGCTCCCATCCGCGCTTTGGGATGTGGCAGACCCATTCCACATTCAGTCCAGTGTAAGGCTTTCAAATCCAGTGTTGTAAGAGGAGGGAAAAGTGACAGAGGACACAAGCATCCCCATAAGGGATGGAGAGAGATGTTCAGGGTGCTGTGGGAAGGCGGCAGTCGGTGTGAGGTGAGCCGAGGAGATCCCACAGGGCTGGCTGTGTTCCTGGGGCTTAGGTCCTGTGTTCTGCCTGTGCTTCGGTGCCTGCGTCACCAGCCACAACCAAACCAGTTCCAAGCCCCGTGTGGGAGATAGGGGGAAGATGGGGTTGGGGGCTAGTGGAGGAGGGTGTAGGGGAGTCTCCCCAGTGTCACCAGTCCCCCTCCTCTCTCCAACCAGAGGGCACTGGTGCTGCCAGGACTCACTCACAGAGCCAATAAAACTGAAAATAATAGTCAGTGAAAAGGTGTCCCATCTGCTCAGGAGCAGCGCTGCAGTTGGCTCGGCCCTGTGAGAGAGCGAGAGAAAAAAAATCTTATAGACAAGGGTAGGCTGCATGCTCCGAGTGGAAAATAGTGGCTGAATTACGTGCTGGAGCAGAAAAAAAAATCATTCCCCTACTACCCGTGTAACTGTGGCAAGCACCAGCCATGATGGAGAGGGCTGTGAAAGGCTCAGTGCAATGTGGCTGCTAAACCTGCCATGGTCCCATTGCTCTCCCGCTGCTCAAGGGGAACAAGCTTTCCTCTTTCCTGGACTAGAGGAAAGACAAAGCAGGTACTGGTACTCACCGGCTGTGCTACTCTGAAGTGGTAGGTAAACTCCTGGAAGGACATCATCACGAGAGGCCAACGGTGCGTTGTTTCCTGGGGGAGAAAAGAGAAGAGCTGGGATGAGATGGGGGCTGAGCAGCGGGGGATGTTCTCCCAGGGCAGACTGGCAAGGACCCACACAACACCATGCTGGTAAGTGGAGGAGCAACTTCTCTGAGGTCAGCAGTGGAGCTGGACTCGGAGGAGGCACTCGGGGGTGAGAAGGGTCTGATGCAGGCTCCACACATCAAAATCTCCCTGAAGGGATTTTGTTAGGATGTGTTACAGCCTGGCCTTTTCCCCACAGTCCTGGAGCTTGTGCAGAGGGGTCAGGTGGGATGATTTTATTCAAGTGACCACAAGTACCAGGTTTACAGACACCTTGTAGAGGGGTGCAGGGATGTCTGAGGGTCATTGACATTAGCCAGTGCAGACTACGGGTATTGCTCAGCATTAATTTCCTCCAGCAGCAATGATGCTGCCCTAGCCAGGCTGCTCCGGTCCCTCCTGGAGGGATCAGTGGTGTGCTGGGATGACACAGGGCGTGTGGATTTCGTGAACCAGACCCTCCCAACCTCCCTACCTGTGCATCCATGGCATCGGTGGAGCTGTTCATGCTCACAGCATCTTGGCAAGGGTTGCTGGAGACAAGGCCACAAAGGGAGATAGATACAGTGGAGGAGGAGCTGGGGAGACAAGACACTGTAAGACCCTGGAAGCCTCTGCCATGTCTTCCCCAGCTCAGGCAGGACACACTGTGACCACATGGCACAGTATCCAGCCAGCTTCAGGGGTACCAAAACACCTAAGGGATGAGCCCTGGCCACTCACTTCATCTCCAGGGTCAGGTTGGTGTTCACTGCCGTGAGCTGGTTGACGGGGATGCGGTAGGTGAAATTTCCAGTCCTAGAGACACAGAGAGAGCATTGACCTCACCACTGCAATTCAGGCAGCTGTGAAATGGCCAGGATAGGACCCAAAGCTCCAGGAGCTGCCCATCTGCAGCTTCCCCTAGAGCTCCCACAGTGCTGCTGCCAGCAAAGCCCTGCCTCGCTCACCTGCACGCGTCGGGGGCTGTGCAGTACTGGGACTGGACGGCCATGTTGATCTCCACGATCCGGATGGAGCGCAGCACTGGGCTTGGCCCTGCGGGTGGGAGAACAGGGCTGCTTAGGACCAGCAAAGGGATGTGAGCTGGGGTACCCTGAATGAGAAGGGCTGACAGGGATGCCTGCCACTGAGACCACCTTTTCTCATTACTGAGAACATGTCCAGCCACAGAGAGCCAGGAGGAGTGCCCCAGACTGTGCCAATGGCTGCTCATCAACGCTCCTTTCTGCTACCAGCGTGACTGAATCTGTGCATTTCTTCCTCTAGATCTGATTTAGAAATGGCTGAGCAAGCCAAGATGGGGGTAAGAACAGAGATGCCAGTATGGCAGCCTCAGAAGGGAACTAGCAACTGGTTTAATAGAGCCAGAAAGCATAGGGCAGGGTGGGGGAGGGAAGGGCAGAGGTGAAGACTGAATCTGGCTGCACTGGGAGAGCTGTGGGCGAACAAGCTCCAGGATGGGGACACTGTGAGAGCTGTGCAGGACAGATGAGACCCAGATGGTTGAGGATACCCCAGGAAAGAACCCAGGACCTCGGTGCCGCTGCAGGGAGGGAAGAAGATAGGGTCCACCTACCATTTGTGCCGGGATCCTCTGTGCGGGGCCACTCGCTCACCGGCTGCTTGATGCTGCGCTGCTGCCGGGCCTGCCCCAGCGGGGAGTTGCTGCGGGAGAGCGAGAGGTTGGAGATGTACTTGGATTTGCCTTGGATGTGGGTGAAGGGGGAGGAGGGGCTGGCATTGGGGCTGCCGAAGCTCTGAGACCTGTCAGGCGTCTTTGGCCACTTGGTGTAGGACGTCGCTTTCCCACTGATGCCCCTGGATTTGGCTTTGATATTTGTCGCTGGCAGGAGCGAGGTCTGACTTTGATCTGTGACAAAAAGACAGGGAAAGGTTGTGCTGAGAGGCAGAGAGAGGCTGGCAGCATTCCTGGCCTCCGAGGCCAGTGCAGACAGAACTGCTACCAGCTCTGGGTCTGTCCTGTCCCCACGTCACCCCCCAGGAGTAGCTGAGGCTTCCCAGCCTGAAGGTGCTGGTGGGATCCTTGCAGCAAAGGGAAGCTACAGCAGGATTTGGGGATAAACTGGGGGCACAGCCCTGTGCCCAAGGAGGGCATGGTGTTTAAGGCAAGGTTAGGGCATGGCTCCAGGGGTGTTACAGATCTGCAGTGACTGCCTGAGGCGCTGTTCCTCCTGCAGCAGCAACAATGATGGAGCGAAGCAGCTTGCGAAAGCCCAGCTTGGACAGCCAAGAGGCAGTGCCCTCCCGGCCTGTCAAAATCCTGCTCAGACAGAGGGATGAGGTTGGACTACAAGGTTTGGCTGCTGGGGCACGCTGGCCAGCCTGGCGTAGTCTCTCGTGACTTCATGCTGGCAAAGCAGGCAGCTCCAAAGACCTTCCAGCGCCCACTTACCCCTGGCAGCATGATCACGGCTGGCTGAACCGTGCACACGGGCAGCGAAGGCTGCTCAGCCTGGCAGTCCTGCTTTGTCCCTGCTGGAGTGGGTGTGGAGGCAGCTGGGCACATTTTGGGGATATGAGGTGATGCAATGGTGAGACAGACCTCGGTGGTGTCCCAGCATCTCCTGGCTGCCTGGGCTGGTACTTACCTGTCTGGTTAGTGGCATGAGTGGGGCTGGTCTCAGAAAGGGCAACAGAGGAGACATTGGTGGGAGCAGCAGAGCAGCATGTGGAAAAGCATGGTGGGCTGAAGCACGCTACCACGCTGTGACCAGGTAAGCTGAAGACTAAGTCATGTGTGTCCTCTGTGACTGCAGAGCAAACAGCAGGGATATGAGGAGTAAGTCAAGGGGAGAGGCATCTAACAGAAGCAGCACCAAGTGCCCCCAGCATCCCTTCCACAAAAAAACCACCCCCAGGACCTCCCAGTGTGAAGACAGCACAGTGCCAGCAAGCCCCTGGCATGGAGGAGCAGCCACATTCATCACTCTGCACCACAACCCATCGTCTGCTGGGCCCTCTGCAACCTACCATGGTGCGTGGGGGTCCTGCCGCTGGCTCTGTCTGATGCAGCTGTGGATCGCACCATCTGCGTTTTATCAAAGTTCTGGCTTGACCTGAATTGCAGGAGAATATGGGTGAAAACCTCTACTGCAGAGTACAACAGCATCACTTGTACATGGAGAAGCGGCTGCAGCAGTGAGTGGGACAATGGGACCAGGTACAAGGAGTAAGAGCACATGTGGAGAGCGCAAGGGTGAGGAGGAGCAAGGACTGGAGAGATCTGGGAAAAGCAGGAGAGAGGCAGGCAAGCCATGACAGCAAGGAGAGCTAGGAAATGCCACAGCAGATTGTGTGGCAGTCTGCTGTCTGGCAGGGATGATTCCCAGAGGACACCAGCAATGCTCCCTTGATGCTCACTGTGGAACAAGGCAAACTCAGTGGACTTGATTTCCAACAGTGATCTCCAGGGTGGATTTTTGTGCTCAGGTCTCAACATGTTGGGCCATAGCAGGCTCCAAGCACTCGTCATTCCCTAAGGGAGATGTCCCTTCTCTCTTGGAGACAAACTGTTTCTCACCTTGTTTTCCAGAAATACACACAATCCCACCCAGATTCATCCCAAGTAATTTCAGTTGTTTCACTGAAGCTACTAAGATCTGAGCTGAGCATCTCCCCAGGGCAAGGCAGATGTAAACGAGGAGGAACTGCTGCCACGTGCTGTTCTTCTCCCATATCTGCACAGAAGCAGCACCACTTCTGGGCACCAGCTACTGCCTACAGAGGTACAAGATTAAACCAAGGCTCTTGCCTTCATACACTGTAGCTCTCCACTGAGCAGAAATTTCTACTGAGCTCCTAACAAAGATGTTCAAGATTTTACCTGCCTAAACCCTGCCCAGGCATAGGAGCAGTTCAGTTTTCTCACATTTCAATTGTCCTGTACCCATGTTTTGTCCATCCCCTTCGCATCGCTCAAGGTTTGCCAAAGCTAAATGCAGCTTTCACTCATTTAGAGCAATCAAAATGCCTGTTCGTTACCTCCAAGACTTGACTTGATTACAAGTACTTCCTTTTTTCTGGTGAAAGGAGATGAAACGCCAGTCTCCTGGAGGGAACCTCCTCTGGAGCCAAGCTTCATCCCAGCCAAAAACTTACCCCTATCCCTCATCTTCCTCCACTGCTTCGTCAACACTTCCCATGCACGGCTTTATCTTGCATCACACAAGCAATGATTTCTTTAATACTTTCCTGTGAGAGACTCTGATGTGGAGTTCTTAAAGAACAAATTAATTGTGCCTTCCACCACTCTTTATGCAGTGTTTTGGTCAAAGGGAGCTGACGGACAGGTAGGGCCTGATTTCCTTTTGTGGGCACTATTTTGCAGACTCCATTAACTGAGGTGCTTTACAGGTCTGTACCTAATGAGTAACTCAGCCACCTTTCCCCGTGTCAGTACCTTTCACAAACATTCCCAGCCGTGATGGCTCATAAAAAGAAATAATTTGAGGTTTGGGGTTTTTCCTGTCCTTTTGCACAGTAAGCTGGCTTGTACTTGAGAGTGACCCTCCACAATAAAGCTACTCGCATATGAAGAGAGGGTAGGAGCAGCTTTTTAGCTAATTCTTCAAAGTCTTAATCCTTTTTTACATACTCCCTCCACTCCTTTCACACTGTCTGCTCCTGCTCTACCTGTATAATGCCATTTCTTTATTTAGCCTTTGATTAATTGGTTCTTCAACCTCCTAATCCTAATTTCCCCTTCCTGATGAGGTCCATAATCCTTCCTCTTGGAGTCCCACTTGCTGAAGTATATTCATATCCCATTCCTTGCTTTCAATTTTGCTAAATATTCTTGGTCTTCTGTGGCACAGATGGAAGGAGGAAGAGGAACTGAGAGAAGGGATGCAGCAATTAAATAACAGTATAATGAAACAGTAACATACCGTGGACATAGAGCGATCGGGACCCCAGGACCCCTGTGCCGAAAGAGGGCCAGGAGACAGGCAGTGGGCACAGCAAAAGAGCTACAGGACAGTGAAGGGAGACGGGAAGAAAAGGCAGGTTGGTAGAAGATGAGGAGGACAGCAGGGAATCAAAGATGATACGGGAGATAATGGAAAGGAAAAGACAAAAAGGGGGAAATTAAAGACAAATTGGAAAGAAAATGGGTTGGATGAGAGATGGAACCAGAACAGGAGGGAGAGAAATAGGACAGGAAGAAGAGAGAGAGAAAAAGTGACTCATTATCTGGTAACGTGAGCTCCCAAAGGAGTGAAGTGCGTCAAAACCGAATGCCCGGCACAGGCTGCCTGTGCGCACACTTGCCGGGCTGGGCTGTTCTCTCAGTGCTGTCTCCACACTAAGGACGCTCTTGCCCAATACAGACTGGTCCAGCCCCACTGCAATCAGTGGGACGATGGTGTTTTAGTCCAGCTGAAGAGGCATCCAAAGAGCTTTCAGAGCAACCATGATATGCGTGCAGCCAAACAACAGAGTATTTTCTTTTCCTTCTTCTTCTCTTCCTCATTTCTTGCTCCAGATAATTTAACTGACATCAGACTTGTATGTGTGGATGCATTTGGTTGGCTTCCCAGCTTGGCTCACTGGAACCATGCTCAATAACCCCATAGCAGCTGCTTTTTCTGACTCCCCTGGTCACCACATCCCTCCCACAGAGCCCAGCAATACCTACCCATCAATATCCACGAGGTCCTCTTCACTGCGCAAGCTCAGCACATAGAGTGTGGACATGGACACCACACTGGAAAGAAAGAGAGAGGTACAGGCTGAGGACAGGAGTGTGGAGAGGGACATGTGATGGTACTGATCCGCTTCCAAGGGATTTCAGCCCATGAGAGAAGCCACAGGTCTCACCTGAATGCCATGATGATGACCAGGGCGATGATAGTGCCTTGCAGGAAGCGCTGGCTGATGCAGGCCTGTTCTGGGACAACCGAGGGTGACTGCAAGAGAAAAACCCAGGACTCCTTACTGCTCTGGTCCTTGTACCCGTCTCACCCAGCCCATCCTAAGCTCTCTTCCTCCTCCCCTGCAAGCTCTGAACTGCCGCAGAGCAGGAGACAGATAATATCTTCATTAGGGATGGAGAGATCATGGAAATGGGAGCAGACAGGGTCTCTCCCTCTGCAGCGTGGGTAAGAAAACACATGAGGGCCACGCAGATGACCATCCCCAAACAGGCCACCATCCCCTTGCACAGCATTGCTCCTCTGGGAGCCATCCCTTACCTTGCTGGCTACTTTGTGGGGTCTTTTTTTGTGGGGCATGCTTCCAGCACGGCTGAACTGGCTTCCTGTTTGGCTGCAAAGGAGAAAGGAGGAGTGGAGCTGAGCTCAGCAGGGACAGCACTTGGAGCAACTCCCGGACAAAAATGTGATTCTCTGGTAGGGGAGAGATCTCTGTGTGGCATGACAGTCACAAACCCTTGTCACTTCTTCTGCTCGGGGCTAGGTGTAGTGCTGGTCCGTTGCCCAGAGAGCCTGAATTCTGCCCCAAAACCTGCATAAGCTGACCAGAGTCAGTATCATGATTTGGGAAGCATGAGAAACATTTTGTCCTGAGAAAGCTGCTCACTTACTCTAGGGAAACGTGGAAACAACTTCATAGCTGGGTCTTTAGGGCTGGCCTAAGAGCAGACTGTTGATACGTGTGTGCCAGACTTGCCTCACACATCTCAGCTCTTTGAATCTACCCCAGGCCAAATGACAACTGCCAACAGCCCATCTCTCCTCCCCATCTCCTCTTTCTCAAACCGAGCTGTCACTCAGGGCTGCCAGGGCTCAAATGGTTGGACTTGATGATCTTAAAGGCCTTTTCCAACCGAATGATTCTACAAAAAGGAGACATCCCTTCTGGCTCCCGTGCCCTCACTATGCCCGTACCTGAATGCCCCAGAGCTCACGGTTGACTTCATGCTGTCCAGCCGCTTGAGCTTGGCCAGCTTGTGACTCCACCTCTCCAGCTCATCGATGCGGGTCTCCAGGTTGTCCGTCAGTTTGCACAGCTCCTTCACAGCTCCCACATTCTCCATGAAGATGCGCTCCTGCCAGGGAACAGGTCAGCAGTCTGAGCAGCCTGGCACATGAAGGCACTCCTGCTCCTCACCCTGGATCTGGCAGCCCTGACTGCTCTCCCATGCCCTGCCCCAGGGGAAAAGCTACACAACACCCAGCTCTGGGGGTAAGGAATCATCCAACGTGACACATCAAGATCTCTACAGCCCCTGGATGAAAGAACAAGAGATAACCTCTTCAAACCCAACCAAAACAATAGATGTTGGCGTGCTGGTCCAGCACTATGTTCAGAAGATCTTGGACACCACAGGTAATTTGTAGCAGCAGGTAGATGCCTGATCAGAGAGGCTGCAACAGGCTCTTCAGCGTGCACCAGCTCCTGCTGGAGGCCGAGACTGAGCTGCGGTCCACAGAGGAGGACTGGACGCAGAAACGAAGGACAGCAATGGCCTGGCCACATGCAGATGGGACAGAAAAGGCCACACTCACAGCTACTGCTAGCTGGTGACATGACAGCAGGGATCTAGGCTTCCACAAAGGAGAAACAAGGCACCAAGGTCAGTCCTGACAGAGTGATGCAGGAGGGAACTGGCAGCTTTGGGCGGCTGTCCCCTTGATGTGTGCTACAGGAGGCTGTCCCCTTGACCTGTGCTACAGGAGGCTGTCCCCTCGATGCCCAGAGCAGCAAACAGGCTGCCACAGGTCACAGAGAGGTCAGGCAGCCAGGTGCTCTGGGTTATCTTGACATAACCACCTTATCTTATCTGGAAAGGGGAGATTATGACTAAGAGCCTCCTTACAGGAGGCTGCCAACAAGGAGCCCTTCCTAAGGGAGATGCTGCCAACTTTCACCAACATCAGACTAGTTCCTCCCTGCTGGTGTCTGCTGTCCACCCAGGGCTGCTCCTGATATCTGAAAGAGCAGCCACGTCTGAAACTTGCATGGGTGGTGTTGGATTAGAAACATTTCTCAAGCATCACAGTTTCCAGCTTCCATTTCCAGCTTCACAAGTCCCTTGAGCCAGGTTCAACGGCCTCCCCAGCCTCCCTGCCACTGACCTTGTTCACCACCAGGAAGTTCTCAAGGGTCTTCCCATTGGAAAACACCAGGTCCCCTGTGTCCTTCACAGCTTCAGGGAGGATCTCCTTTACCTCCTGAGCAATGACGCCTGCATGGAAACAGCACAGAGGGTCAGGATGGGGTCTGAGCAGGGCTCCTCGTGCCACAGCTCCTTCTCTGGCCCATCCAGTCCTTGGCAGGAACCCTGTTCACCAGGTTGTCCTTCCCTCACCCCAGCCTGTGCAGGACCAGGCAGAGTTCATCGGAGGCCCCATGAGAGAAGAGCAGAGGCTGTTCAGACAAGGTTGGTTCCCAAATTACGTGGACTGGGGTATTTGCATTACCCCAGCCTGTAGTGTGCAGCTGTATCCCTGGAGAGAGGTGGGTACTTTGAGAAGCCTTACCACAGAAGCTCTATAAGCCACTTGTGGGACGTGCTATCTTCTCTCCCTCTCACTAAAGGGGGAATTTCATTAGATGCCTGAACTTCAGGTGGTGAGAAGCCCCCTCTCTCCTACCCTATGCTTGGAGGGCTACCCCAGGGCAGAGCTGGGTTCAGCCATCGGGAAAGGCAGGGCAGTGTGGCACCATGACCAAAACACCGCTGCAGGTTGCAGAACACGAGGTCCAGTGCTGCAGACACAAGCAGAGCACCGTGGTGTAACACGGGGCCCGTACCTGTCTCAGAGGTGTTGTCAATGCCCACTGTGGCAGCAAACTCAGGCTTGTAGCTGTAGTGTACTAGCCGCATTCGGGAGATCCTCTTTAGCTGCTCGGTGGTGTCCACCTGGGACAAAACAGACATACACAACTCCTAAGTGGGGTGTTGCTCAGGCAGTGAAGCCAGGAGAAGACTGGGTCCCATTGAACATCCAAGCACAGAAGCATTTCTCCTAACTATGAGACATCATTGTTCCCAGCTTTTCTGGACAGGGACATCCAGCTGAGAGGACTTCAGAGCAGAGCTGAGCCTCTCACCCAGGCTCTGGCAAGCCTCAGTGTGCTAACTGATGTATTCACCTGCTTCCAAGTACAAACTTCTGCATTTGCTACCTCTGGCTAACAGTGGAAGAGTCAATATTCCCTAAGACACAGTGGACAGGCTGTGTCTGGGACAGACAGACTTCTAAGGCACTTCCCATTTGGTCAAGAGCTCAGGCTGCCCATAAGGACTACGTCAAAACCAGCAGCTGAAACAGGCTCACAAAGACACTCACATTTTCTGGGGTGCCTCTTCAGATCCTCATCACCCCAAGCCTATCCTGATTTGCCTGGCTCTCACCTCCTGGATGTCCTCCTTCACTCGGACATCTGAAGGGTGCATCAGCGAACCCATGACCTTCACATTGCCATGGACCACGAGGGCTTCATCAGGGCGGTCTGTATTGATGCCCACCCGGCCGTGGTGGAAAACAGTATCAGGAAGCTGCGCCCGCTGCCAGAGCACATCGCTGTCGCTCTCGAACTGGCCAGGGTTGGAAGCCTGTGGAGAGGCAAAAAAATACGGACTGAAAAGCAAAAGCAGGGGAAGAAACGCTGCAGCACTGCTGGGCAGAGGTACTCTGAGATGTGGACAGAGGGAAGATGTCAGGAGAGCCCCACAGACCCACCTCTCTATGCATGTTGCAGGGGAACTGTGTAACAGGAGAGGCCATGGGCAACACATGGATGTCAGAGAGCCCCAAGATGCTGTGCTGGCCTGGACAGTGCCATGCACCCTACAGCAGCAGTGTGCCGTCCCCACGAGTGTGAGTGGGAAACAACTGTGTGTTTCACAACAGCTGTGAAACAAAGCTTGACAGAAGCAGAAGCACCCAGAGGACACAGCACTGTCCTTGCTCCTTGCTCCGCAGAAGGGAAATGGGGACAGAGAAGATCTCAGCTGACACTGGGGCATGTTCATCCAGGTACCTACTCTCTAAGAAGCACGAGGGGGCTCTTGGGATGAACAGTTCAGGTCATGAGATCCTGGCATGGGTACCCTCTCAAGCACATGGAATTACAGCCCTAGGGAGACCTCGAGGCTGAGCTATGGCAGCCCCAGTCTGACAGGAGGGACAGCAGGGAGTGGAACAGCAGGGAGTGGAACAGCAGGGAGTTGGCCAGACAGGCAGGGTAGAGCCTGCAAAGGCCAAGCAAGGCCATGGAGGTGTGAGACAGAGTTTTGCAACAGCACATAGCAAAGTGGCAGGGGCAGGCATCCACTGCCAGCCCTGGGAAGAGATCTCAGCCTGCCCTTACAGGAGAAGTGGCCTTGGCATTCATCTGCTGACCCTGTCTAAGCCTCTCTCTGCAGCAATCAAAGCCATGCCTGCTCTGCTCCTCTCCCTAAAGGAGTAGCCTTGCTTTCTTGAGCTGTCTTATCTCAGCTATCAGAGCTGTTCCAACAAGCCCAGGCAGAACCACACAAGACAGCAGGAAGAGACCATAAGTGACATGGGTGTTGTTGCTGGGTCCCAAATCCTGGGGTTCTGCCCTGCTGCCAAGGTTCTGAGACCAGGTGGTCCAAACTGCCTGCAGTTTTCTGCAGTTCTGCAGTGGATAGCTTGCAGGCTGCATAATTCAACATGGACTTACTTGTCTGAGATCCCTCCGTTTGTGTTTTAACCCCTGGTTTCCTGTCTTGGAGCTGAGTGCTCTAGCAGAGCCTTGGGAGAGCCTGGGGATGTTGCTCTGCCCTGGACACTGGTCCAGCTTTGGGAGAATGGGACACCTTCTCTGTCCTGCAATAGGTTCTTGCATGCCCTGAGGCTGCTCTGACCAAGCAAGTGTGGAAAGGCTGGAGCCAGAACCCAAGCATAGAGAGGGATAGCTTAAAGGAGGCAGTAGAGTTTAGAGAAGATGGGAAAGGGCTGGGAAAGACACCAAAATGCCAGAGGAAGGCAGGAGGATTGGCCAGAACATCCAGCAAAGAACTGTGAGGCACCTGCAGAGGCTGAGGGAAGAGAGAGGGACTTACTCTGACAATGATGCGCTCAGAGATGTGGGCTGCCAGCGTGTAGTTCTGGTTCTGTGCGTGTGCCTGCAAGGCCACCACAAGCATGAAATACCTGTCAAGAGGGGAGAGAGGTCAGGGATCCTGCGCAGTTTGCTTCCCTTCTGAAGGCCGATGCACCAAACTGTCACGGTGGGCTTGGCACATCCCATGTCCTTGCGCTGTGGGGCACAGGCGCTGTTCCCAGCCCCTCACAGAGTAGGGGAGACCATTTCTTGTGGCCACAGCAGACACCTCCTCCACATTGACAAGGACAGCCAATTCAGGACCTGTCCCTCATGTCTCTGTCCCTCCAGCCACACTCCCCAACCCAGAGACTAGCACATCCACAGGGCCTGAGTGCCCAGAATGGCTTGGCGAAGGCACCTGTGCTCCTCACCTCTGGTCTGGGTTGGGTTTGCCTTTCTTCCGCATGTTGTTGGCTGTGGTCTCGCTGAAGTGCAGCCGCCCCACAGTGACCTTGGTGACCTGCTCTGGTGGCAGGTTGACTCTGGGGAAAGGGAAAACAGGAGTGAGTGAGGACACTGCTGGAGAGGAGGTTCTTTGGGGAATGGCCATCTCCTGGTCTGCTCCACCAAGGCAGGTGAACTGGGCACAGGATGGAGTGGGGAATGAGAAGAAAGGAAAAATTTGCTATGGGAAACAGGAGAAAATGAAAGTGTGTGACACCCACAGTACTATCCTGAGATATCCAGCTCATCCCCTTTCCCCACCTTCTCCTGCTGTTGCTCATTTCCCGACAGCACTTCACCACATGAAGATGGCAATAGTGTGTTGCAGTGATAGGACAAGGAGTAAAGGCTTTAAACTGAAAGGAGGTAGATTTAGATTAGACATTAGGAAGAAATTCTTCACTATAAGGGCAGAGAGACACTGGCACAGATTGCCCAGGGAAGTTGTGGATGCCCCCTCTCTGGCAGTGTTCAAGGCCAGGTTGGACAGGGCTTTGGGCAACCTGGGCTGGTGGGAGGTGTCCCTGCCCATGGCAGGGGTTGGACTGGATGAGCTTTAAGGTCCCTTCTAACCCAAATTATTCCAGGATTCTATGAATACTCACGTGACAGGGTTGAAGGGCCGTTTGCTGCGGTCAGACTGCGACTGCTCTATGTTGATTGACTGGTTCAAGGCCTCTAACTGGAGAGAGATTCGGGCAAGTGACAAAGAGCAGAAAGCTGAGACCTTCCCCTTCCCACCTCCTTCTCCCCAGCCTCTGCACATGCCAGCTGTCTACCCAGCGCTCCTGTGACTCAGTACAACTGACTTGCAGCACCCAACTTGAGTGAGGTCATTGTCCAAGCTTGGGTGCTTCTCTTGGCAGGGGAACAGTTGAGGGTGAAGGGATGTTCCCAGAGTGCTTACATACCTCCAGAGACAAAGATGAGTGAGAGGCAGCCCTGAAGACACCCAGGCAGTGACTGAGTTCACCTTAGGACTCATATGTCAAGACCTGCCTTGTTCTGGCCTTCAGCACTATCCTACATAATCCCTTACAACCTAGCACATGAAAGACACAGTGCTGCCTGACCCCAGCCATCTGCCAAGCACCCCTTCTCACTGGATTCACTACTGGCCCTTAGCTCCCGCTTGCCTTCACTCCGTGCAGCTTCAGGTAGAAGCACTCTAAGGGTTTCAGGCCCTCGGGGGTCTTCACATACTTGGGATCTCCAAGCATGCCGATGTAGACCGTGACTTGGAAGTGATTCTTCTTCTGGCACACAAAGGCATCATCACCCACTGAGAAGTTGAACCCCTTGTCAGCATCTACACGGTAGGTGAGCATTGGGCTGTGGAAAAGGCAGCAGGCATTAGACCAAAGCTCTGGGCACACCGCAAGAGGCTCCAACCCAGAAGGAGAGGCAATGAGGGGTCCATATGGCATGGTACATAGCCACATCCCGAGCTGTGGACACACATGAACCACCCCACCAGGGCATTAGAAGGACTGGGGAGACAGCTCATCTCCATCTCCCACCACACATGAACAGTCCCACCTCACTGTGGACTGTGAAGCCCACCTCTACTCAACACATCCAGCCACAAAATAATCCTGAGGCACGGGAGGGGAAGGAGGGCTGTGTGGGGCAAAAGGGACAGCTTTTGATGCTGTCCCTCCTGCCCTGTACTAACATTACTCTCGGGTGCCCACAGGGCTGACAGACACAGGGTGAACTCAACACGTTGTCTAAGCCCAAGCAGTAACCCATCCTGCTGTGCAGGGATAGGCCCAGAAAAGGTCCGTATCTCCTTGAAGCTGCAAGTTTTGCTTCAAATGGAAGGAAATATGGTTCCAATGACTAGGATCTGGGGAGGATGCTGGGGCAAACACCTCTCTTTGCTATGGTATAGTACTAATACTATATACATAGTACAATACGAGTTGCAACAGACTAATGTCTCCTTTTTGAGTGCTGCTCCTGCAAAGTGAAGCTGCTTAGCCCTGGCTCAACACACACTGGAGATACCAAGCCCAACGACTGCCCAAAGCCTGGAGCAGACCCCTGAGAGCTTCCTCCTGGGAGAAACAGCTTGGCCTGACGGGTGGGCAGGGGTGGGTCCCACACCTCCACTTGCTTCACCTGTTGCATTCCCGACGTCGCTTGCGCTGGCCCTGCTACCAGGCAGTACCGCCTGCGTGCTGGATTCCTGCT
>NW_010187324.1:0-9562 GCF_000695765.1 Mesitornis unicolor | reverse complement strand
CCACCTGTGCCGGCTGCTTCGAAAAACTCCCAGCTCCCAGTGGGCACATCCAGAGGAGGAGGAGGAGGAGGAAGAGGGGGCCCTGGCTGCCCGATAAACACACACCAGCTGGGTAGGTTTAATCTACATCTCCTTAATGGGCTGGTTACCATGGGAATGAGGGAACTATGTGGCCTTTGTAGCAAGTCCCCTTTTTCTCACCATCCAAAAACCCAGACCTGGGCTGGTGGGCCCCCAGGACACTGCTCGCCCTATGCAGAGGAGGAAGGAGATTCCTCTCATCCCACCTCCCCAACCAGCAGTTCTAGCAGAACACCAAAATCCTATTGTTTTTAATTAAAAAAACTATGGATGAGGTAAAGGGGAACTCAGCCCAGTCTTTGACAACAGGCTTAAAAATTATGGAGCGCTCTTCCAGAAAAGCAAACCACTTCTGACTTACACAGACAGACAGACAGATACTGCCCAGAGGGATGGGAGGAGAGGTTGACAGACTGACACCAATTGATGAGGCAGACCTTAGCAGAACTTTGGGAAGCAGGAGATACACCTTTGCTCCCTTGGTGTCCCTTCTATTCTTCTGGGAAGAAACCCATCCTCCCCATACACTCCTGGGGGGTTAATGGGGATGAAACCTGTGGCTATTTCCAGGCAGCCATGAACAATGTCGGGATGACTGTGAGCAACCACTGCTCGTTTCTCGCACCCGAGGGACCTGTGGCTGCCGTGCCGTGCCCCGAACACAAACCAGATGGTGGGAGCAGAGCACTACCTTAGCCCAGAAGCACGAGAGGAATTCCCCTCCACTCTCACCCTCCTCCCAGCCTCAGCCCTGTATTCTTTGTCTGGCTTTTCTTGATGGAGAGCTGTGGTATGGGCTGGCCCAAGCACCCTCTGTGCTCACCCCAGGGGTGCTGGAGCCCCTCCTGATTGCTTTCACCAAGATTCACCCTCTCTGCCTCTGTCTGCCCAGGACCACCAGGTATTCACCATTTGCCACACTGGTTTTTAATAGAGAAAGCAGAGAAGAGGTTGAGACCGACTGAACTTCCAAACCACGGACACTTCCAGAACATGCTCTGGTTAACCTCACTCAAACTGATGGCTGCTAAACATGTGTCAGGCTCCCCCTCCTCTGTCTTCTAGAAATGCCTGGTCTCTCTAGAGTCCCCTTTTTAGAGGCTCCTTTTCTCTGAGTTTTCCTGATGGCTGTGGCTGGTGTCATCCCCCAAAGCAGGATCCCTGGGGTAGAACACAGGCAAGAAGCTGCTTTCCAGGTAACAGAGAAGTCACAGATCTCCCCAGCCCTCTGCCTTCAGCCCATCATGTCATGCTGAGCCAAGGAGCTGCTCTCAGCCTGTCCCCTGCTGCAGACAGTTTACAGAGTGGAGTATCTCTGGATCTCCTGTTCTGGGGTTTTTGTACTTTCACATTGTAAATCCCACCTGGAAGCAGCAAACCCTCTCCCCCATTGCCACGTGGTGCAGGGACATCACCAGCTGAGGCACCACAGGGACTGTAGTGGCGTCCTTTTTTATTAAAAAAACCCCAACTTATAAAAAAACCCCATCCTCCCCTTCATCTTAACCCACAGAGACCTTAAAGTCACCAGCACCCTGCCCTGGACTCGGTCCTCAGGCAGCAGACCGGCAGCACACCCCTGCTGAGATGCTCTTTCTGAATGAGTGGCTGCCATGAATGGGGGTGGTAGGAGAAGGTAGGGCAGGTGACCCCGAGGCAGAAGGGACTCCTGGGATTAGGGACGACACCAGCCACTGACAAGTCAACAGCCTGGGGGCAGCCAAAGCCATGCTGGCTTTTCCCAGGGAAAGTGCAGGGGTTAGAGGGCAGGGGTCAGGAATAAAAGTTCTGGGGTCAACCGGATTATTTTAGCCAAAACGCATCCTCCTGACAAAAGCAGATTAAGGCAGGACTCAGAAGGTTGGGATCAGAGGAGGGGAGATTTCTCCCAATTCGACTGAGAGTGCAAGGTTACAAACTCCCCACCACCACGTCTGGCATCCATGCTCAGAGGAGCAGGGAGCACCATCGCTCTCCACACGAAAGTGCAAAGCAAAGTGAAAGGCACTGCAAGCAGAAATGTGCTCTGATGGAAAGGGAACTGTACTGAGATCTGTGGCCAAGAGCAGGACAGTCAGAGGGATACGCAAATAGAATCATAGAATGGTTTGAGTTGGAAGGGACCTTAAAGATCACACAGTCCAGCTTGCCTCAATTGGCTTCTCTCTGGAAGAAAAATCTTCCCCATTTCTCTCCTCCTTCCTTCAAAGTTCCCCAATATCTCAACCACTCCCAAGAGATAACATCTGGAGACTCCCTAATTCATGGACCACTCACTAATTCCATTCACTCTCTGCTTTGTTTCTCTTCCAGGATACAAACACCAGGACGGAGGAAGCTGTAGTTGAGCAGCATAATGCTGCCATCTCACCCAGCCCACATTAGACTAACACACCCCACCAGTGCGTCCACGGATCAGCACCATATGTGGTCCCTTCAGCTGCCTGAGATACACTCATGGCATGAGAGAGTGAGACCTCAGTGATCCATCACCATGGGATTAGCCAAGCTGGCCAACAGGGCCAACACACTGTCACTTAACCCGTAACACGTCCTAGCAGGACTGGACCACATCATGCTGGTCTCTATCTCCTTGGTGAGATCCAGGATCTGCAGCAAGGCTGGATTTGGTGCTGTTTATAAGGACATTTCTTCCAACCAAGGAGTGCAAACATAGGTTTAGCTTCAGAGGAGAATGCACGGAGAGCACCGGTTTGCTTGGGGGAATGAGAACACCAGCCCAGTTCCCAGAGTCAGAGCAGAGCGGCTCTGGCCTCAGCATGGAGATGTTTCTGTTGAGCACGGCACTACCCATCGCCAGCTGCCTTCCCTCAAGCTGTAAACAAATTGGGAGAGGGAGGAGGGAGCCTGCTGGCATTTATCAGAGCATGCTGTCAGGGGGATGAATTACTCCTGCTCCCAGGAGTAAATTAGTGAACTGCCTAGTTCCAGGCCTCTTCGGCACCGCTGCTGGAAACCAGCTAACCCTTTTGAATGTTCAGTGAGTCCAGAACCACAAAATGAGTGCAAAAGGCCAAAAAGAAACACGTTATCAATAAAACTAATCCAGAGACTTTGGTGTTCCTCAACCAACACAAATTCCTTAGCCCACAACAGCAAAGCCTGCGACACAAGCCCAGCAAGCCAAGACACACATTTTCAGTTTCCTCCACTTGAATCCATGCAGCTACCCTTCCTTCCTTCCTTTCCTCCATTTACTTAATCCAGTCTCCTAGGAAGTCTATGTCAAAACTAAACCCACGTAGTTCCTATGAGCCCTGCTTCCCTTCTCTACTTCTCCACACCTGCCTGGGGATGGGAAATTTCATGTTGTTAATGTTGTTGTTCACACAACAAAATTCACTGTATAGGTCTCTCAGAAGGCAGAAAAGCTACTTAGAAACTGCAGAATTAGTTCAGTTCACCCCTAGGCTGTCCCCATCTCATCAAGTCATGGCAATGGCTGAGAAGGAGCCTGGATTCAAGATATAGCCCAGAACAGCAGAAAGAGAGAAATGGTTGAAGGGCCATCTCCTGTGTAGATTTCTGCCAGGAAAATGACTGAGCAGAGATGAATTTTTCCACATATTCATGGGCACAAGATACAAATACAATCTGACATGATAGCTACACTGACTGCGTAAGAAGAGAGAGCTGTTAAATGGGCTTGAATGCTGCTGATACAAGTTGGAAAAAACTCTCACGGGGCTATTGGTCATCACAAATCAGAGCAGAAAACTTCTGAGGAACAAAAAACTTTCAGTGCCACTCACTACTGCCTTCACTGAGTGTGAAGTGGTGGAAGAAAAGGTCTCCTTAAGTCTTACCATCAGCCAGCACTAATGAGATTGCATTTAGGTCTTCAGGAAGCCTCTCTGCAAGAAACTGGAAAGAAAGGACAGAGTGCGTTGAAGGACAACCTGGTGGAAGGGGAAGGCAAGTGGCTGCCAGTAGATCCACCTGGTGAACCTGCTCAGCTACACTGCTGGGTTCAGCTTCTTGCATATTCTGACTGCCAAAGGTACCTTATGGCAAGGGGGATGCTGTGAGCTGGGTGCAACACACGCCTTTCACTCATCCTTAGCCAAAGAGTTTGGGACCATGTAACTTTGACCTGTTCCCAGGAGGTATCACTTCATGGTTTGTCCTGAGAAGTACTCTTTGGTTGCTGAGCAGATCAGACAGCTTTTTTTTAGGGAAAGTACATACAAAGTCCTGTCAGAAGGCTGGCAAGAGCCCAGCAGTTTGAGTTTCCCCCAAAAATGCGGTGTAGTGAGACAAGGTGGTACCATTGGTTGACACGGATTCTTGGATCTCAACCAAACTCAGCATCTCCCTGCAGGAAGTTCATTCACAGCAGAAAGACCGTATCATCTATACCTCAAATCCGGAAAAATCTTCTCCTTCTCAGCTGATCAAACTCCAAACATGACGGGCTTTGAGACATTTGCGTCCTGCTCTTGACAGAGGAAGACTACTAAGGGACTCAATTTTCTGTGTGCAAGAGGAGGAACATGGAATAGAATTTAATTGTATTTTTTGCCCTGTAAGATTATACTTAGCATGGAATGTTGCACATAAATCCACAGGCATGAGCATAAACTATTCTGTACAGTTTCAAAAATATATTAAATAAAATACTGACAAAGCAATTATTCCACAAGCCCAACAATCGCCATTAAAATACTGATGAGGTCTTGACTAGTGAGAAACACCACGCCGGGGTAAGGACCTGAACTATGGGCTCATGGCATCCTAAAGGCTCGGGCTCCCTCCTTCACCTACCTTTCCGGTCTCTTTTCTTAAGAACAAGAGTAGGAAAAAAATCAGATGCTTCAGATAATTCAAATTCCTGGGGCAGTGAATAGGTTGTGGACACCTGGATCACAGGGGGAAAAAATATGCTCCTTGTAGGAGCATTTACAAACTAGAGGACAGCTTTCAGCAGAAAACAGACCGGGAACAGCTGGTCCTTGCTTTACGGTCTCAGAGGAAAGTAAATTGTTGACATACTCATGGATCTCGAAGAGACAGAGATGCCTGCTCACATGCTGAGTATACCCAAAAGGCAGAAGGGAAGGAGGAGACTCCTACTTGCTAAAACTTAAGTCAACCTAAAATAACAAACAAGCCATTCTAGAAGAAGGAAGGGAAGATGGAGTCTTTGGAGTTTCTCATAGATGTGTTCTGGGGCAGTGCTGTACCAGGAGAACTAAGCGATATTCCATTTAGAAAGAGATGTAGGCTCAGCTTGTACAGGCTCTCCTCAAGCTACCTGGCCTCAAACTCACCACAAAGGAGGAAGAGTCCACTCAGGTAGTGCATAACAAAAAAATGAATCGATCAACCCTTGATCTTAACCTTTAATTCTGGTCAAATCCAGCACCACAACAAACTGCACGTGGGTTCCTAAAATCTACATGAAGTCAGTTAAAAGGAATTTATTCATTACACAATGGGTCGATGACCTAAATGCCACAAAAGTAGGTTTGCTCTGGCTTTCACCCTAAATCCTAAAAGCGGGTATTAGGCAAGCGATCCCAAGCACAGACCCAAAGAACACGGCAGAGCAGGGCTGGGTTTGCAGAAGTTAAAATCTGTGGTTTGCAGCACTCCAGTGACTTCTCCATGCCTAGCAGAAAATACTGTGTAGTTTGCCTCTGCCAGTCTGCCTGTACGACACCAGGGTGCACAGCAAATCTCTGGATGTTACAGGGACTGTAACACCTGGACACGGCCCGTGACAAGCTGAAAGAGCTGTGACGTGTTTCAGGTGAGAAACCATTTACCCAGCGCAGGTAAACAGTGAGATGGAAGGAAAAGGGAGACTCATTATGTCGAAGAGAAAAGCGAGGCCATGCGAAAGGTCTGCTCCTACAACACGCAGAGCTCTTTGGACCCTGCTGACTACACAAGGTGCATTTGTGCTTCTGCCACAGCATGAAAGCCCCGCAGAGACTGATGGTGGAAGAGAGGCCGCTCCAGGGACAGAGCACTGCCTGAGTTAGAGAAGTGGGGCTCACTTCTCTTGGCATCTCCACTTCTCAGAAGTCCTTTGACGTGGGGCAAAGGCACCAAGACTCACAGTTGGAGGAAGTTCTGGCACAAAAACAGAGCCTGGGAGAAGTAAGAACAGCAACAAAAGCCGAAGGTGGCTTTGCCAGGTAGGAAAACAGCAGTGTCACAACTGCCCAGTGACACCCAGGCGCTGGCTGAAAACCAAGCGATAGAGATGACGTGTCCAGACAGCGCTCAGAGGAGGTGGGAGCTGACTGTGAGCACTGCCCTGTGTAGGAGAGCAGGAATTGGGGACTGCAGTGTGTATGTACTCAGTAAGGCTCAGTGAGAGCCTTTTAGCATCCCCCGTCCCCAGTCTACAGGAAAGCAGACTGATGGTAGAGAGCAGGGGAAGGGCTGGCCTGTGGAGCTGCTCACAAGTTCCCAGAAGTAGTTGATATTCCACCTGAAGGTGGGAGATGCTTCCCTACGGAAACAGTTCAGTAAAACAGAAGTAACCACCTCCACAAATTACCCCTCTCCTGCTGTGGTGGGGGAAGCAGCCACAGAGTCTTTGCAAACGGCAGGATGTCACCTAAGAGGTCTCCAATTTCAGCAGCCACTTCTCTGTGGGGGAACAACCCACTGCAAGTCCCAGTCACCACCAGAGGACACAAGGACTAGGGCTGGGCAGGAGATCTGTGTGCAGGAGGGCTGGGACTTGCAGTGGCAGCTTCCCTGCACGTTGCAGATCTCTGCCTCCATGACTGACCTTGCCTGGGGTCCTTGGCTCCCATCTTGAGCAGAATCCAGGCAAGGTGTGATAACGGTCTTGGGTTGTTATCGCCGACAACAGAACACCCTCTCCTCTGTCCTGAGAGGACCCCTACCAGCCACCGGCCCAGCAGAGAGAGGAGGAGGGGAAATGGTGGGGGGTTCGTTTGCTCAGTGAGTGGTTCCTGGAAGCCAGCCTGCTGCTTGCCAGCTCTCTGTCACCCCCGAGGAATGCAGGGAGGATCCAGAGCGGTTTCCTCTGAGCACTGCTCTTTTGCTATACAGCTTGTCCATGCGCTGCCTCCACCCTCCTCTGCCCCAGACTCTCCTTTCAGCTCCAGCCCTGCTCAGCCCCTCCAGCCCACCTTCCCATCAGTCACTCTCTGCTCCCCAGCCCCAGCTTTCCTCTCTGGCCCCTCTCCTTCCCTCTCTGCCACCTCTCTGCCCCTCCTGGCTTCCCAGCTTTCCTCAATCCCTTCCCTCTTCCTTTCTCCCTTCCTTTCCTCCACTGCCCATCAACCACTCCCACTCCTCCTCCTCCTTAAGCTCCTTTTCATGCTGCTCTCAAGCTGTGCTGAAGTGGCTCTAGATGACCTCCAGTCATCCATGCTATGCATCGTCTAGCAAATCCTAGTAATTATTTTTAAATCCAGGACCTTGGTAAGCCTGGGTGGGAGGAAAGGGTGCAACTGATCCAAACCATGCTCAGGACAACGCTGAGTTTGCCAATTCAACCCTCTATGGCAGACCAAGGTCTGAATGGCTGCTGAACAGCCACCAAAGCTGCTCAACTGTCTTCTGCTGGCTCCTGCAGCACCAGTCCCATTTATTCATCCTCCATCAGTGCTGCAGAAGTGGAGAGGAGTAACTTTCCCAATGCCAAAGGTACAGGGGGCAGAGTATCTCCACCACAGCATAGGCAAGCAGAGATCAGCAAGTGACAGGAGAGGACAAGGGGAAGCCCAGGAAGGTCCTTGTCCCATCTTCTGAGTATGATCCCCCCAACCCCAGTCCCCTGCCACTGATACACGAAAGAGGAATCTGACTTTCTTCAAAGGTGGGTGAATTACTCACAGTTCTTTGTAGTTGGCATCATACAGAGTTGCCCACTTGTTCTGTTGATGTGGCTGCCACTTTATGGACTGGTAGTTGGGATCCAGGTAGGAGCCGTTCAAGCTGTCGTTATCTTGAATCAGCCCTGGGGTGAGGGGAAAATACCAATTTCAATCACTCCGACAGACTGTCCAGCTGGGTAAGAGCACAAGGAGGCAACTGGCATTGTCTGTGTGACTGAGGCTTGCCGGGGCACCACCACGGGCAGAAGATCTGGGCCAGGCTGAACTCACTGCCCTACTTGCCTCCTGGGGTCTCAGCTGGGGTGAACCCCACCGGTTGACACCCTGCAGTGCCCACGTACCTCCCAAACACCCGGCCCAGCGGGGTGCCCGGGCTGGCAAGCAGGGGTTTGCATGCTGGGGGTTATTAAGGGGAAAGGGATGGGGGGGAAGGTCAAATACCACGTACCTGGTGAGAGCGCTCCTGGCTGGTGCCAAGGAGGCGTTTGGACTCGGTCAGGGTTGAGCGGCACAGACCCCATACCTGGCTCCTGTTTTATCAGCCCGTTGAGCATCTGTGCATTGAGGGTGTTGGGGGGCGACTCGGAGTGTTTCCGCTTCTTGGCAGGGTGCACGGGGAGGCTGCAGAGACCCACAGGGGAGCAAAGGCTGAGCAGGAGAGCAAGAGGTGGGGAGGTAACAGCCCCACAGCCCCTGACCGGGAAAAAGCTGAGATCTCATATAAAACCCAAAATCTTCATGCAGGAAGCCACAGGATCTTTCAGGACTATCACCATCTTCTTCCATGAGGCTCTGCCCACCCATCCTGTGAATGCCAAGCTCTGTGCCATCCGTGCACTGAGCAACATTTTGCTTTCCTCTTGTCTGTCCTCACCACCCAACAGCTGAGCCATGCACTGCAAATCCCTGCCCCACACTTTGGGTGATCTCCACCCTGATATCTCCCCAGCTCGCTCCCATAGAACCAGGGCACGCTCCTTAACTTCCAGCTAAACCCAGTCATTTTCTTCATGCATTCTGCAAGCCCTCAGTTTCCATTCACCTCATCTCTTCCCTTCCCCAAATCAAAGAATGACAGCATGGCAGGGGTTGGCAAGGACCTCTGAAGATCACCCAGTCCAATCCCCCTGCCAGAGCAGGATCACCTGGAGAAGATCACACAGGTATGTGTCCAGGTGGGCTTTGAATGTCTCCAGAGAAGGAGACTCCACCACCTCTCTGGGCAGCCTGGTCCAGTGCTCTGGTACCCTCACAGGAAATAAGTTTTTCCTCATGTTTAAGTTGAACCTCCTGTGTTCCAGTTTGTGACCATTGCCCCTTGTCCTGTCACTAGGCACAACTGAGAAGAGTCTGGTCCTATCCTCCTGACACCCACCCTTTAGATATCACAAAAAAACCCCAGAAAAACCCCAGTGCCCTGAGCCCTTACTCTGCTCCATGTTGCTGGAGTAGCTGGTGCAGCATCTGCGACTGCTGGGCATGGTGCAGGTCAGCAGGTGCCATGCCCTGCCCGATGCCGTAGGGTGGCATCAGGGGCTCAGCCTTCATGAACATGTCCCGCTGCAGGCTGGGGTAGTGAGGATTGTGGGGCTGCTGGTGCGGGTGAGGGGGCGGTGGCGGGGGACCCTGAAGGT
>NW_010187323.1:66463-106796 GCF_000695765.1 Mesitornis unicolor | reverse complement strand
GTCCACCAAAATTAACTATAAAAAAATTAACTATCACTATATCTTTCTCAGTAAATCATACTTTTTCCATCTTACTATTTTGATATTTTTAAAATTTTGAGTCTGAAATAGCCTTTAGCTACAAACAGTACCAGTGTTAAAACATTTGATTTCTATTATTTAATTTTGTCTGTAAACAGGAAGCCACTCTAAAGTGACAGAAAAACTGATTATTGTAGAGTATATGGAAAATACTATAGTATATAGAAAAAAAGACAAAACCCACATTTTGAAAACTTTTAAGCTTAATACTGCGATGTGCCCTGAAGCCACTGTGAGATTTGTGGGAAATTACTCTGCTACATTTATGCAATAGAGGATTATAAAGCTGATGGATGTAAAATTCACTTAGAGGGATGCTTTTACCTTGAGAAAATAATGTGTCACTGGCTTGTACTTTCTCAAATGAAATTTGGGGGGTGTTATTGTAGTCTGCAAGCTTTAAGTGGCAAATGTTTGAAGATTGCTGTACCCACC
The DNA here is from genome assembly GCF_000695765.1 of Mesitornis unicolor. Lineage (NCBI taxonomy): Eukaryota > Metazoa > Chordata > Aves > Mesitornithiformes > Mesitornithidae > Mesitornis > Mesitornis unicolor. The sequence goes on along the minus strand of NW_010187323.1, from coordinate 106,280 downwards.
ACTATAATGGGTTAAAACACCCAAAACCAGCATTGGCATCATCAGTCTTTATAAATCAAGTTCAATGCTTGTCCTCAGCAATAGCCACATCCCTCATTTGTCAAGATAAAGAAGAGGTAGAATAAGCTGCTTCCTTTTTTAAAAGTCACATTGTGTTGCCTTTAATTATTATTATAAATGTGGTTCCTGTAGCTTCATGAGGGAAGTGGCATGTCTGTGTTTGCTTGAAATCTAGGAGAACAAAGCTAAAGCTATTACGTTTTATCAGGCAAAAGAAACACCCTCAGTCTCTACAACTTCACTTGCTTCTTGAAACATACAGTAGCTTATGTACTTGTTAAATGTGCCAAAACAGCGTTTTACCTGCTAAATCTTTATATGTCCAAGGATCCTGCTGGAATACCTGGCAAGATGTCATGTTAGGCACTAAACATGATACAGAAGAAATTTGCATTGCACTTGCTCAGGGGAACTTTGCTTCTGTTCTTTTTATTCACGTGGATCTTGAAAGGAGTTCTTCACACTCTGAAGTCTGAAGCCTGTGCTTTTGTTTATTCTCTCTCAGAGCATGAATGGATGCTACAGATACAAACCAGTTATTCTTGTGGATAAGGAGAGTGTTTAGTGAGTATTTGATACTATATAGTGGGTGGTTAATGCTGGGCCATCCAATTGAAACAGATTGACATTGGGGAACATGGGCTCTTAAAATCTTAGATGCATGATACTGAGTGTAGTTCCTGCAAATTTAGTTCTGATTCAACATTTCTGTCACTGTGGACATGTGCTGCATTTCATCTTCTTTCACACAGATGCCCTTCTGCGTGTATTATGCTATTCTAGCATCTGTAGGCAAAGCATGGAATTGAATACTACATCTGGTTTAGAGGCAGCTCATGTTTTAGTGATCAGAGGAAGAATTACTCCCCTGTTATTCTGATGGCCAGAAAGAAAAAGAATTCAATAAAGAAATGCATGTTTAAGGAACAGTTGAATGCAAGCCTGCATCAATGCAGTAAGTGCTCTAATTTACAAACACACAGGAACCCTGGGACTTACTCAAAGTCAAAGCTATTTTAAGTTGTTTAATATCAGAAGTGGCTGCAGGCCACTAACTGCCAAACTAAAAGTCTCATTATTGTCTCAACTGCCCTTTTAGTCAGGCCTTACTGTTGCTGAACTGATCAAAAGCCCTTCAAAGTTATAAAGCATTCTGGTCTTAGTTACATACAGTGACATACATTAAGCAGAATGGACTTGAAATAAAGAAAATCTTACCGTAAGGGCCAATAGCAAAAGACATAAACCCCTCAGTTTATTGCTAATGCTTGTAGAGGGAGACTAAAGAAATTTTGTTTGTATGAGGAAGTCACAAAGCTGCACAGAATGTAGAATTCAAGAAGCCGATAGCTGTGAAAGTGTGAAAGGCCATATTGATAACTGTTATCTGTCTACCTGAAGCACAAAGAAACATCCCACCTTCTAAAACAACCTTAAAACGAATTAAGGTTTGAAAAAGAGAAATAAGGAAGAAGAAGGTGAATCTTTGAAGAAACTTGGCAGTTTTCATCCTGCAAGCAGTTACAAGCTGAGAGTAACTTTGCTGCCCGGAGTTGTCCTGTGGAAGTCAACAGAACTGCTCACACACACGGGGCCGCCAGTATACTAAGAATCAGTACCTCAGTTACAGTCTCAGGTTTGATGTGCATTAAGGTTATTAAAGTCTTCAGTACCAAAGAACTAACTCACTTGTTCCTTAAAAACTGTTGGTACATAGCACACACTATTTTAACACAGTACTTGATGCTGAGAATAGACTGAATAGATCTAGCAGCTATTTTTAGATGAAGATTGGGAGAAGAGAGATTACTATCAGTCATATCATACAAGATTTAGAGAGCTGCACAGTCCTCTAGCTCTACCAACACATCCTACTAAAAAGCCACATACACATTTTTACTATCATCTGGCTAGTTGGTAGACATAGACTAGTCGTGCTTCTGACAGGCTAAGCTGCAAACTCCAAAATATTTCCTATTTATTTTTCTTTTTAACAAAGGATAAACACTTTTTCAATCTGATAATGTGAAGTTGATACAGGAAATAGAATGATCTCCCTTCCAACCAGGGATGGGAGCATTCACACTCACTCTCAAAAAATGCCCCAAAGCATTGCCAAGGGCAATCCCCTAAGCATTGCCTGTAGGCTTCCTTTCATTTCCCAGCTGAAAATCTTTTACATTTGGCTTATTTTCATCACTTAGGTGTATTTAGCTTGGCAAGAAGGGCTTGCTGTCTGTCTTTTTCCTTGAAGAGCCTGTATATTGTGCATGAACAGCAGCCTTGTAAAGTCATCAGACAGAAGGAGAATTTCTAGTGTTAGCTGAGGTGATATCATTCCAGCGTGGCCTGGCATACCCGACACTGAGGTAAGCCAGATAGCTCAAGTGCCAATAGCCCTTCTGCTCTTGCAGTACGGATTTCAGCACAGGGTGTCCTGAATTGTAAGTGCTTCACTGGCCGTCCCACAAAATCTCAGGCATCATGGCTCCTGGTACCCAAGAGAGGTAGATTAAAGCTATTTTAGGTGCTCTCACTTGTATTGTAATCTCGCTTCCTAACTACAGATGAAGCATAGCCTGAGAGGCCACTTCAGAGTGTCTCTGCAGCTTGCCAGCTCAGCTCTGCTTAATATAAATGGGAGCTCTTCAAGGTGTCAGTGCCATATTTTGCAGATACTACGCGTTTTCGTTTAAAGCAGGTTTTGTTGTCTCGTTAAAAACAAAAAAGCAGAAAGGAAAAAAAAAAGGTAAGGCCTGGTAGTGAATTGAAAACAGCGAGATATTCTTCAGGAAAATGGTAGCTGGAAACAGGGACATTTTTTTTAGGTTTGGTTGGTAATACGTGCAAGAGCTTCTAGTTTCCTGCAGTACTCTGTCTTTATCCCTTTTGAGCTGTTAAACGTTTATTGTGAGGACAGGGATGGAAAGTGACTCATTTAGGAAAAAACAATATTAATTTCCTTAATCTTATGTCTCCAGTCCAGGGATAACTACCTGGATTTACAAGGGCACTCACCAGTTCAGTGTAACTGTGCTGCAGTGGCATTTCAAAGCATGTCTCTCCTCCTTTCAGTAGGTCATGCTTCTTGTGTAAAATAAGGAAGTTTTGCTGCCACTCGCAGGCACTGTGAGCCTCAGTGCACAGAAAGCCTATGAAGGTTTGTTGGAAGCATCTGTACAAAAAAACCACTTGCAGCAATTCAACACGGAGATTTTAATGCTGTTTTCTCCATAAAGGAAACATAATATTGAGTTGGCCAAGAAGTAACAGCGTTTTTTAAAAATAGATAGACGTACGTGTCTTGAAATGTAACTAACTTCATTTTAAAGCACAAATCCATTATGTAACTTGACAGCTGACAGTTCAAGCTTCTTTTAGAAAAAGAAAGCGCACGATTTCATTAACATTTATTTGGCATCAGTTTCAAAATGGAAAATCAAAAGGAACATTTTTGTCATATTTTGCTGTATTACTTCTGAAAAGGAAAAAACGCTGTGCAACCTCATAAGAAGTTATGTGGTGTGTATGGTGAAGATGCCTTAAAACCATGACAGTGTCAGAATTGGTTTGCTAAATTTTGGTCTGAGGATTTTGATGTTAAAGATGCACCACGCTCAGGAAGGCAAATCAAAGTTGATGATGACAAACTAAAGGCATTGATCGACTCCAATTGGCATTTAACAACATGAGAGGTTGCTGATAATCTTAACATATTGAAATTGAGCATTGAAAACCATTTAAAACGACTTGGATACGTTAGAAAGCTCAATAGTTCGGTACCACGTGAGCTCAAAGAAATTCATCTTGCTAAGTGTGTTGACGTTTGCGATTCTCTCTTGAAACATGAAGTAAACAATCCATTTTTGAAACAGATGATAAGAGGCAATGACAAACGGATCGTCTGCAAAGACAAACAAAAAAGATTGTGGACCGAGCGCGATGAACCAGCTCAAAGCACTTCAAAAGCAGATACTCACCAAAGGAAGGTTGTGCTGTCAGTCTGGTGGGATTTCAAAGGTATTGTGTATTTTGCATTGCTTCCAAGGAACCAGACCATTAATTCAGACGTGTAGTGTTGTCAGCTGGATAAATTAAATGATGCCATCAAACAGAAGCATCCAGAATTGGTGAATCACCAAGGTGTTGTGTTTCTCCGTGGTAACACTAGACCACAGACACGTTTTGTCACTTCTCAAAACTTGTTGCAGCTTGGATGGGAGGTGTTGCCACATAGTCCCTATTTGCCAGCCCTGGCACCATCAGGCTACCACTTGTTTTGTTCTTTACAAAACGCCTTGAATGATAAAACTTTCACTGCTGTTGAGAATATCAAATTGTTCTTAGAACTGTTTTTTGCCAAAAAAGATAGGAACTTTTTTGAGCATGAAATCGTGAAGTTGCCTGAAAGGTGGCAAAAGGTAATTAAACAAAATGGAATCAATGTATCGTTTAATACAGTTTTTGTTTCCCATTACAAATCTGGATTTCATTTACCCAGAAAAAAAATGCAATGACTTTTTGGTCAACACAATATTTTTCAGTGATTCTTAGTGTTTGTCCATTCCTTTTCTTGTAAAAGTGTATTGGAGTCTTTGGTAACAGATGGTTTATGTCCTGTCTCTGATTTCTAGCTCTTCTGACTATGGAAAGGAACATTTTCTTTCAATATTTTCTTCTGTTCCAGAGATCCTGAAGAGGAGAGGGTATTCATTCACAGTGTTGTACCGTATTTCTAGTGCTAGTGAATACTTGATTCCCTGAAACGTTGTTCTTAAATGAGAAGTAGAAAATAAAACTTGTTGGTTTTGGGGTTGAGGTCAGGAAGGGGTCAGGCATAGCTCAAATCCTGGAAGAAGGAGAGAGCTTGGCTAATGCTGCAAGCTACCACATTAACACCTTCTCAGTTGTATAGGCCTTCCTGTGTATTTTTGTCTGCCTTGTAATTAAGGAGTTCCTTGAGGTAGGAAAGCTGTGTCCATCCATCTGTTTATACAAGCATTCTCGTTAGTATTTTAACACTCAGCCGCTCAAATGCTGCCTGATCCCTATCTCTCCCTCTTTGGAGTGGAGCTGAGGGGGCTTGGATGGGAACACGTGCTGTTCTCAAGGTGGTGCAGCAGCTGCGCTTTTTACACTGCCTCCCAGAGCTCCTGCTAAGTGGTATTTGCTCTGAACTTAGTGCAGACTTATTTTTTAGGGTACAGCTGTCACTGTTATACTATATATTCACCCACAATACAGATCTGCTCCCAACAGAGCGTAGTAAGAATTCTCTGTAGTGCATTGAAAGCAACATGTGACACTTCCAGCCTGCCCAGTTGCTTTAAGCTGGGGATATTGGAAGTCGTATGTCTGCCTTGTAGGAAGTTAATGAGGGCTGAACATTCACATCTCAGAAGCACCTAGTTTTTTTCTGCTTTTCTGATAGGTGAAAGATGTTTAGCTTTTCAAGATGAAGCCTGTGTTTGGGCTTGACGCACTAAAGAAACACCATTACAATTAGATGTGTCAGTGGTATCATGGCTTGAATTTTGTAAATCATTTGCCAGAAATAGCTATACCTTGAGTCTCTGGTGCGCACCTCAGTGTAGCTGTAGATAAAGGCATTTGCAGCACCTAGCATCTGAAAGCTCTGTTGTAATGCAGAGCAAGTGAGTTAAGACTATTGCAAAGGTTTTCTGAAATAATTATGTCTAGTTCTTGTCCAGACGTGTTTTAATAAAAACGTTGGTGGTCAAATTGAAAAATGTATATTTGGCCTAGACAGTGCTACATTTCTCTACTTGTGTTACTTCTCTTAATAGAAGAGAGGCTGAGATGAGAACAATTTAGAACTTACTGTGTAGATAAATCTGGATTTGCAGTCTATTTCCAAGGGTTAATTACCATCCACCTTTAATTTTAATTTTTACAAATATTTTAAAATATGTTTTTAAATAGAAAATATTAAATAGAAATATATAAAAATCATAGAAAATAAAGATTTCACAAAGACATATGAGATATTCTCTGTTTATGATTATATTTAGTAAATTTTTAGTAGATCAGAGAAGAATTTTCAAAGGAAAATACCAATGGATAAACACTTTGCATGCCATTCCTTTCTGCTGGATCTGTAAAAATGGGAACAAGATAGTCTTGAATGTGCCTTGACACTTCAGATCTGGCTGCCCTGTATCTCCATCTGCACACTGGTATTTTTTTCCCCAGCAATTACTGACTGTTCTCAATGTCTGCTGTAAATGCATGCTGTGACTTCACTGGAAAGTCTTACAGAGAAGCCTGTTATCTTCTAACTAAAATAGGTACAATTTGAATATTTTATGCAGATTATATATCCAGACTTTAATAATGCCTTCCATATAAAGCTCTAGAGAACCAGATAATCTACACAGCATGCTCTTAGCCAGTGGGAAGACGGGGGGAAGAAGTAATTATTTCCTTTTATGGCTCTGAATTACAGAGACAATAAACTAGATCCATCTTTGATACTTGAGTCTTACTGCCTATGAAGCTGGGATAATCTGACTTCTAGAAGTAAAGTAACATCGATGGAGTGCTGGCCCCTGAAATGGAAATTGGAAAGTTAGAGCTGCTGAAGGAATCCAGCCCAGATTTTGTTACCATTATATAGCTCAAGATGACTACAGATCTCTTTCATTTCCTTTTCAAATAAAGGACCACTGGCTAGTAAGCCATGGTTGCAACTGTTTCCTTTTCTTTCACAGCATGATTCTCATGTAGGTCTTTGTCACAGAAAGGGTGTTGCAGTGGACATAGTTCATATAAATCTCAAAGTTACTCAGGGCTTTTTGTTTTATAGATTCATCTTATGAATATATTTTTTCATTTAGGTAGTGTTTTCTGAAAGGGAAAAAATATCCCACTAGAGTAAGTGAAATCAGGTCACTAGTTACAGCCATCCCCTCCCTCTAAATTTGACTCTGATTCTAGGCCAGTTGTAGTTACCTGCTGTATCTTTATTTTATGATATAACATTTAAATCTGGGGCTGCGAAAAGCAAAAATCAGGGGAGCTGAGAAGGAAGTGTGCATGTTACAGCTGTCTTAAACCAGTCCCAGATCTTGACTTCTTTGTCCTTTCTGTAGAAGCTCCGCTTCTCTGGGTTTATTTTGTTTGAAGCACCACTGGGGAGTGGAAGGAGAGATGTATGTGTTAGGCAAGAATTCCCAAATTAGGGCAGACATTTGAATTGCGGTAACCGGGTTGATGTTCAAAAACCGTTCTTTGTTCTTGATGAGCAAAAGGAGTTCCCAGCATTTGGAACCAGCTGTCTGGAGACGGGAAGGATCAGCATCACACAGTTAACGTTGTGTGGCAAGAACTTGCATGTTTCATGAGGAGACAAAAAGTAGTGTCTTAGGAAAGTGATGTGTGAAGATTATTTATGAAAAAAATGTTTATCAAGAAAGCTCTAGTCTCATGTCTACCTGACTGGCAGTTCATGTTAATAGAGACAAAGTAGGACAGGACTCCGACTTGATGCATTTGTCTTACTGACTGATTTATCGGAGTTTGGCTTTTGTTCCCATTTTGCCTTTTCCTGACCTCTTATTTTACTACAGATTCTGTTTCTTGACATATCTGGGAGCAGGGAAGGGTCTTTCAGTAACTATACAAGTACATGTGGGTATGTAAGTAATCCATATTCTTTAAAGGCTCATGGATTTTCTGTACTTCACACAATGCAAGTTCATGAAATGTAGAGAAGCTAATGTTTGTATAATAGGTTAGGAAAACTATGCTTGTAATAGGAATGTCTTGTTTCTACTGATCTCTTTCTGTGAAGGGTGCATTAGACTGCAGAATAAAACTCCGTCATTGAAGCTACCACAAAGTATTTCCCCCATCTCTCAGTTCCTTTATACCAGAAAAATACATCAGGGAATGGCATCAGTCAACTTTAGTTTGCATGAGAACATTGTATCAGAAAACACAGCTCTTACATTGCTTTTGTCTTTAATGAAAAGGTATAGAAAGCTGTCTCTTTCGTCACATCAGTTCTGGGGTATTATTTACAGTGCCTAATTCCAGAGTAATTTCTACTTTGTGTTCTAGCACCCTGGTACTAGAGCATGTGTTCTTGTGAATTGACAGCTCGCATTGTCAGACTACACTGTCAGTTAAACCACCAGCCTCAAAACCGAGCACCTTTGACAGGGTGATTTTCTTTGCCAGTGGAAGATCACAGCCAAGCCAGCCGTCTTAGGGGAAGAACTTTTTGTTTTGAGTATGCACACATTTTCAAATGTTTTGAGGTCATGTTAGGGAAGGCAGGTTAAGAAATTTCACTTCACATTTAATGAAGGACAGTGTACGGACTTGTGTTGGGTTTTGGTTTCCTTAGGAATTTAACTTTACAGTTTCAGCCTAGCTGAATTCACAGGATGAATTTGGCTCATAATCAGACACATCTTTCTTTTATGTTCACTATGCTGAAAAAACAGAGTTTTTGACTGCAGCCTTTGTTGTAGTATTTTAGATTATCCTTGGGGTTTTTTAGAAGTGAGGAATGTAAGGAAATGAGTACCTAAAAATAAGACCAAAGACCTATAGCTTATGTCCGTACCCTTCAAGTACTGAGTGCTGAAAGCAGAGGACGACTCTGATGTGCTCACTAAAATTTGTCTGGCTGATGGCATGTGAACGCTCTTGTGTTTTAGTTGGAATTTCCTAATGGAGTCAAGTTTCATAAGTAGCTGTACTGTATCAATGGGGTCCAGATGCAAGCTGAGAGGGCTGTGTAAAATTGCGGTCAGGATACTGTCCATCCAGAGAAGATACAGTTTGCAAGGCGTCTGTGAGCCTAACAAAAATGTGATGCTGTAGTGAATAACCAGAGTTTCCAAACTCTTGTCTCGGTAGCTGGGTTTGTCGTTGAAGCGTTGAGGCTTTTTTATATCTAAAAGTGCTGGTCTGTCTTTGGGCTGTCAGGTCCAGCAGGTTGGTGAGGTCATCTCGGGTACGTAGTAGTCTGTCTTGGTTATGGAGCTGTAGTTGGGTGTGGGTAAGATTAAGCAAAATGATTTCCTATAAAGCTCGCTATAAAAGAAGCCAAGCATGTCCAAGGCCCCTCAGACACATTCGTTTTCTTTCTGCTCAATGTAATGAATTAATTTGGGAAAATGGCTTTTCGGAGGAAAAAATACAATAAAATCATGCAGTAGGTAGTGGTTCATTAGTTTTCTGCTTCTGAGTAATGTCTCTGTATACTATTCCAAGATAAATAGTGATAATTATCTGCCTGAGGAGGAGATAATATGTGGTAAGGGAACCACTACATTCAGCTTAACCTCTCAAAATGGAAGTAACGACAAGTAGATGTTGTCCTGGACCTTTGCAGAAATGTGACTTAACTTTGAGTTTGTTTCATTTCCATAAACTTTGTTTATCCACTCATATGACAACAGATACAGTTAGTGCTCTACCTGTTGCTGTATCTATTCCTCATTATAATTCTGGGCGAGTTCCCTGTAAGTGCTTTGTGTACAGAATGACTGATCCTGATACGACTTCTTTTTTCTTTTCCCAAACAGATTACCCCTGGCAGCAAGGCGGCACAGTCACAGATGAACCAAGGGGACCTTGTGGTAGCCATTGATGGAGTCAACACTGACAGCATGACCCACTTAGAGGCCCAGAACAAGATCAAGTCAGCCAGCCACAACTTGAGCCTCACTCTGCAGAAGTATGTTGATAGATGTTGAAGTCTTTGCATTCCTAAGGGCATCCTTTGAAACTTGTGACTAAGGGATATAAATGTTTTAGCTCTCTGTTAGATTTATTTGAAGTGTTCATGGCACAGGTATGAGATGGAAAGCCAAAATCTGCTCTGATTCTTGTAGAAATCGGCATGGATTCTTAGAGAAATCAGTGTGGTTATGTTGAGTGTATCTGTGTTGAACTTAGCTTATTGACTACAGGGGTAATCCCCTGTCCATTCAGACTTCTGTTAAAAAATGCATCCAACAGTGATGTTTCTTTTACTTATTCTCATGTGGACAACACACAGTTTTGTTTGGTTAATTTATGAACAGCTATTCTAGAAATGACCATTGTAGCAAGTGTTATGAGTGCAGGGGAACAACCTGTCATTCATAGGGTGAATAATGGTCTGGCACCTGGGATTTTGAAAGTGGCCCCTCTGCATCTGATAGAATAAGAAAGGTGTAGCCTGAATGCAGGAAAGGAAGTCAGTAGATCATATAAAGGGCAGACTTTCTTATGAAGATGTGATAAAAGTTGTCTTGCCATTGAGAAAACAGAATCTCTTCACATAACTGCTGGAGAGAGTCTAGCGTAGGGCTACAAAGATGATTAAGGGAGTGGAGCATCTCCCTTATGAGGAGCAGCTGAGGGAGCTGGGTCTCTTTAGTTTGCAGAAGAGGAGACTGAGGGGAGACCTCATTCATGTTTATCAATATTTAAAGGGTGAGTGTCACAAGGATGGAGCCAGGCTCTTCTCGGTGACAAACAATGATAAGACAAGGGGTAACAGACACAAACTGGAACACAGGAGGTTCCACTTCAATTTGAGAAGAAACTTCTTCTCAGTGAGGGTAACAGAGCACTGGCCCAGGCTGCCCAGAGAGGTTGTGGAGTCTCCTTCTCTGCAGACATTCAAAACCCGCCTGGACGCCTTCCTGTGTAACCTCATCTGGGTGTTCCTGCTCCGGCAGGGGGATTGGACTGGATGAGCTTTTGAGGTCCCTTCCAATCCCTGACGTTCTGTGATTCTGTGATAACAGATCTCTTAACTTTTCCTGGTTGATGTTGCTTCCTTTTTAGGAAACTTATTCTCAAGTCAGATAACCTTGCACAAAGGTTTTCTGTAATAGCTGCATTAATATTTAAAGCTCTATAGTTATATAAAGCAAAGTAACTGCTATTTTTATTGCATTGTGGAGAAGAAAATTTTTACATAGGCTAGGCAAAGACTGCTACAGAAAACAGGTTGTAATGTGGAAGTACAATTCCTGAGAATATACCAGAAAACCTCACATATGGATGTGTAGTAGAGCCAAGCAGTATCAGGAACAGACTAACACCTAAGGGAGTAAGATCTTTAGCTAAGGTTTCTGAGACAGAGCAGGATACTCTGAAGAAAAATGTATGGCTGAATTTCCCACATGGCTTTGTAACTCCCGCGTTTGTCTCTAAGTGGGTGTTCCAGATAATGTATAAAGTACACAAAGTAGAGAGATGCTAACAAAATAACAACATATTTGTTAGCTTTTGTGAGAACACCAGGTAGAGATATATTTCCTGGAAATGTGTAATTTATATATTTCCTGGAAAAGGGTTTAAATTTAAGCTCTTCAGATTTTCAGATGATCCAGATTTTCTCAAAGAAAGAGAGAAAGCTGGTGTGGTCCAGCTGTTTCAGTGAATGCAAGGGAGGTAAGGAGATGGATGGAATTATTTCTGCCACCTCATATGATGTGCATATGTGCCTCTAGTGTGCTTAGGCAAGATTTTGAGCCACAGTTAGAGAGAGAGACCAGGAACCTAATCCTAAATGTACCGAAATGGGCTTTATATCAGAAGGCAGAAAATGGTGTTCCAAAGTTGTTGAGTGAAGATGGGGCACTATGTCGATGCATACTGTTGAATTCTCATCCTATGGCCCACTCCAGCTTCTTTTTGTTCCATTCTAATGAATGCTAGTTATATTTTCAATATATGTGTGGTATCTTTTAAAGACTCTTTATATTGCTCCCACTTATTTTGTATTCAAAAGTTAGGGGAAATTAGTTCTGATAATTTATTTTAGAGATTCTATTGGCTTTTCTATTGGATCCTTGTGTTTTTACGTTGAAAGAAAATGTTTCTCATTGTGCTTTGGCTTGTTCCGCATTTAGAGTTGTGTTTCCTGAATACTGGACCTGAAACGTGGTCCAGTGGCTTCCTCTATGGCCTGACATTTAAAACTACAAACCATCAACTCTCCTTCCACACAGGAAGGCTTCCCAAATTTGTGACTAACCAAAACAGATTGTCCTGCTACAAATTACAAGTGCAAGTCCCTTAAACCAGTAAATTTGATCAAGTCTGGCAAGGCATATTTTGTACTTGCTTTTGTACTTGCTGACCTTTAAATTACACCACCAGCAACTCTAATGACCACATTGTTTAAAAACAAACAAACAAAATGGTGTTTTACAGCATCCGGGACAGCTTATTTATTGTTTAATGGTTGAAGTAATTGTTAGTTTTTCTTGAAGTATTCTCAGACTGCTAAAGCTTCATTTATGGTGGTATGCATTGGGTTTTGTTCACATAATTCTAGTGGAAGTATCATTATTTATTGTTTTCTTTTAATTTTTGTAAAGCTCGCCTTGTCTCTTGATTCCAAAACAATAGCATGTGATTCAGATAATCAACTTACGTGGATAATGAACAGCCAAAGTAAGCAGTACTGGAGTGAAATATGTTTGCATAGATAACAGATCTAAAGGAAATAAGATCCATTTTGAAAAGAAGAAAAATGGTGGAGAGTGATATGAAATACTCCTAACGACAGATAGGTCAAGCAGCTTCTTTTTACCAAGTGAGAACTTCTGCAGCTGATGCTTTTGCCCTGAACTTACACAATTTATAGAATCTCCTCTTCGGTATGAGAGTTGCTTTTTGATGAGAGCTATTAGTGAGCATTGGTGACCCATTCAGCCTCACTGGAGTTATATGGGAAAAACAAATGACAAAGACTGACAAGTATTTTTTTTCTATAAAGCGGTGGTTTTTAGATGATAAGGGGCTATTCAAAAAGTTGTGCTCAGAGGTATTAAGCTGGCTTTTGCTTTGCACAATTGAGCATTTATACGAGCTAAACCCTATCAGCACATGATCTCAGCCGGCTGACATATGCCTAGAACCCTATTTAAAGATCCAGTATCCCAATATCTTGAACGAAAGGCATCTCCACAATATTTGGGAAGTTAGATTAATCTCACCTGGAAAAATCATTATTCCTAGGGACAAATGGGTTAATTTACCTAATTGCAAGAAGATTGTGCCAGTTTAGTCACCTGTCCAAAATTTACAACGGAATATACTTATCAACAAAAATAATTTTGCAAAGTTTGTATTGGTGACAAAAAAAATAGTTAAAATGAAAAATATGGGAGCAATCACTAGTGACAGTAATTTTCAGCCAAATAAGAACAAAACTGGAGAAAGGCAAAATCTCCTGGGACTTGGTTACCATGAACATGACTGTGCTAAGAGATGATTTTTACTTTTTTTAAATGTGCCTTGCAGCAATGAAACTGGAGTGGAGTGTTCTACTGCTATGGAAAAATGAAGCTAGTTTCCATAAAGGTTGTAGAAATGGGTACGCTCAGTGATCTAATGTGCATGAAAGTTTGGAAACGCTGGAAATCCTTTCAAATGGAAAAGGCATATATGTGCATTAGGAAATTGTTGTGATGGGAAAACTTAAGCCCTAAATTTTGGTGATCTTGAACATTTCTGTGCAGAAGTCGCCTGGCTTTAAGAATATGTTTCAAGGTCATGGATTGCCTTACCAGGCAATCTGGCTTGGTTTCACTGTTGCAGCCTTGGAAATAGAAATGAACTTGCTTGTTTAGTCTTTAGGGCCATGGAAGAAGTAGTGGAACATGAAATCTAGACATAAATGCTTTGAGACAGAAAGCTTTTTATTTTTTTAATGGATCGTGGCTCTCAAGAGCGATGGCCTTTCCTTTTATTGATCCTGGCCATGAAGGTTTCATGAGTATTGCTTATAACCTGACAGTTCAGACAGTGTTTGCTGCTACTCACTTTTATTATCACACTTAAGTTCCCTGTGGGGTTTCTTTTGCAGGGCGGGGAACTGGTTATTTTTTAGTTGGCTGTCAAGACAAGCTGTACATGGTGTCAGCATTTGTGCAGGACATCAAATTGCAAGATGTCAAATGTAGCAGAAGTGAAGCGTTGAGAATGCCCATTCGTACCTGTCTGCCTAAACAATGAGAGTCTGCATTTCTCTGGCTCTACAAACTTAGTTTTTCTGTAAGTACCATCAATCTACACTGCTCAAGGTACGCTAACGTAGCTCTTCAGTGAGTGCTTAGTGCACAGCGCTGACCTGAGTGGAATGCTCCATGTTTCAGTCGTGTAGATATCCCTTTATGGGCTCAGAAGTTTGTGGATGTCAGGTTTTTTTCCGACATCTTCCTTCTCTAAATTTCCTTTTAAATTTGTTCTTATCACCTCACCCATGCTGTGTTTTCACATGTAACCACAAAATTAGGATGGAGGTCTCGACAGCTCTCCCAGAGGCTTGATCAGGCAGCCAGAACTTGTCTTGTTACTGGCTTGAATGAAATGCGACATTTTCTGACTGCTCATTCTCAATGTGTGGCTGCCGAGTTCTCTAGAGCCTGTAGCATGCTTCCCTGTGCTGGTTTTGGGAAGTTAAAGGATGCAGGCGGGCAAGTGGCAGGGAGCTGAAATATTGCACCATTATTGGAGAAAGAGGCATGTGATTCAGTGGTGTGGAAAGGTGTGGGACCCTCCAGACCAGCTCTGCTTCCTTCAGTTTAGAAGAGAAAATACATGTAGGAAGGGAATTCTCTTTTGCTGAAGACAAATGAGCATCAGTGTGGGGAGAAGGAAAGACATTTCTTCGGCGCTGTGCACTATTACCCAGTAGAACTCCATGAGGCATGATAGTATTCAGGCAAACAAGGCTGATACTTTAAAATGTTAGATACTTACGTAGATGCTGATGCCACTCTTCCTTAAAAACCTACATTACTCTAGAGATGCTGAGGAGAGATTGGTGCTAGTTCTGCTAGACAATGCTATGGAAGGCTGTGAGCATACTCATCGGTCATAATGACCTGGGTTGTAATGGAAAAAGACATTGCTTTGCTTTTAATCTTTTTGTGACCTCCTGGACTTTAGTTCTCAGCCATTTTTCAGTATCAGTTTCTATTTAGTTACTTGAGCTATACAGCTGCCCCCAGGCATTTTAATTCTGGGCCAGTCAAAGTTCATCTTTAACTGGCTGGCTGTCCCACTGATACTGGGCCATAAACTTACTGTCCTACGGTGTTCGGTTCACGGGTGAAAAACGAAATGCATGCAGAATCATACAAATGGATTTCTTTTTTGTATTCACATAAATGCAGTGCACAAGAGCGCAGTGTTATTTGTCAGCACGTTTCACTGAAGGATCCACAACATTCATTTGATCTTAGCTCAAGGAACCTGATCAGCCTCCTTGGAAAGGATTCACCAGATCTACTGGCACGGTTTTGGAAAGTGCTGTAACATGAGTGCGCCTTATTCTGCTGGCACAGACATTCCTGTGACACTCTAAGACTCCTGCCTTGGTGTCACCTGGTGCTGCTGGAGAGGAGCAGGGGAGGTGCAGACTTTCCGTGCCTGGTGTGTGTTGACACAACCTCCCCCTCTCAGGGCTTGCCAACGGTGGCACCATTTACTTCCAGACAGTCAAAACTGACAGTCTTTTGCTGGAAAATCATGAGCTAAATAATCCTTTTCTCTAGTGAAAGAGAAAGTGTCAGAGGCAAAGCTATGAGAGACTTATGGTAAATATTTAATAGCTTTCCTTTTTTGTGCAGCACCAAAAGATGGCTGATCCTGCAGTATTTATTTCAGGCCTGCTATAAATAAAGGATGCAGTGACAGCAAACTGCAAGCAAGGGGATTTCAGTGGTTATTATAAACTGCTTTCTTTTGTCTGAAGCTGTGAATAGTAACCAGTTCTGTGCATGTTTTAAATTGGAACCAGATTTAGTCTGTGTTTATGCTCCGAAGAATTGGAAGAGGGTATCTATCCCAGTTTAAGAGTAAATTAAAACTATGTAAACAATATTGATGAAAGCACAGTCTGAAATAGTGGTGCTCAGACTATTGTGTGGAAACATTTTCTAAAACCACTGTAGGAGATGAATAGTAAAAACAAACAGAAAATGAAAAGATGGATTTTGAATTTTTTCCCTTTTTTGATTCCATTGCATTCATCAGACGAACGATGGCTTCATTCAGACTGCTGATGTACTAGAGGTAGAATCTGAGCCCATATGAATGGGACTTTTTTTTTAAGTAGCTAGTGACAATTTGCTCTTGTTTGTGATCAGCATTGTGAATGTATCTCCTGAAATCCATTTGTGAAGTGACTAAGTTTTTTGCGGTCGTTCCTGCCTTTCTGACTACCATCTTAAAACTATGGAAACTGAACACCCAGGACCAAATGACTGCTCCTTCGATGAGACTGCAGCAGCATGTTCACAGTCAAGAGTCTCACCTGGGACTCAATGGCCAGCATAGCAGCACTTAAATGTTTAGGGAAAAAGGACCACACCAAGACTGCAGTGAGGATCTCTGAATTACTGGATGCAGAAGTGGGATGGTTGTGACCATATGAGACTGGATTAAGGGTATGAAGGCCTGCCTCCTGTCACAACATGGTATTTAACAAGTCAGCCTTAAGTGTTGACAGAGGCATGCTCTTTGCATTTGATGACATTTCACTAGAAATCATGGACTCGTTATCATATTTTCAAGTACAAATGTGTTTATATTGCCATAGAAATAAAACCTGAAATTAGATGACACTTTAAAAAAATCACAGAGTATAAAAAGAAAAAAAAAAGAGATACTGTCCTTTAATGCATTCCCTTTAGTTCTACAGAAATTATGTTTAAATATGCCAATATGATTCTCAGCAAGGTTTAAAGGTTAAATTAGGGAAGTACTGGCTGAAAATAAAATAAAATATCAATGTCAGTTACTGCAATAAATATAAATATATTCCTTACATGAGCAGTTTAATTGAGTGGACTGCTGTTTACACTCACTGCATAATGTGTCCTTGTTAGTTTTAGAAAATAGCCTGGAAACTGTGGGTATATGCCAAGGTTCTCAAGGGCAATGAAGTTTCCATTACGACAAGATTCTACTTAAAGATTAGAACTGCTCTCGGAGTGCACATCAGTTTGTTTTTTCCCCAGATGCTAGCTTAGAGGTGAGGTTAAAATCAGTAGTTTTGTTGTCTGAGAAATATTCTCTGGATGAGCTAAAGATAATCTTCATGTGAATTCTTTCACATGTTATATTGCGCTCACCATGGAAATGTCAAGATGGGTATCAAAGGCACATCTCACCAGAGTCAACGGGCTGGCAAAACTTGCTATATACACGACAGTTGTAACCTTTCAGACAAACAGTTACTGGTTGCATTCTGCAATGAGGAAGTCAATGCCTTACCCAAAATGTTATGGTAGACAGGAAGATTGCAGTGTATTAGGACTAGGACGTTTTATTGATCAACTTCAATTAGCTTAAGCATGATCATGTCCAAATGTAAATTACACACTTGAAGCTAATTGGAATGGCTGATACAGTATTTTTAAGAAGTGGAATGAGGAATTGCTCCATCAGGTAAATGTGCTTTACTAGATCAATCTTGTAAAGTGTTATTTGTGTATGTGAAGTTTGAAGTTTCCTTTGGATCCTTTTTGTGTGGTATTTCTTGCCTACCAGCCACTACAAAAGCTAGCAGGCCTCATTCTTTTTTCACAAGATCTTAACCATTGGTGGCCTCATTGTTTCTCACAGCAAGAGCAGAGGTACACCAAGGTCTATTTTGCCTGGCTTTTAGGAATCTTCAGGGGCTGGCCACCTCTTTATGTCTGTGCTGACCCTGACTGGTGTTTGTTGCAGCATGGCAATACTGAGCACTGGGTACAGGCTGGCCCTTCTGCATTACTGTAAGGACAACTTCAGACAGTACTTGAGTACCTCTAAAGGAAACTAATGCTTTTGACATGTCCTGGCTAACTTTTTTGACTTAGCAATCTTAAGACACAGAGTTGTGTTTCCCGTCAAAGTCTCTCAGATACAGGCATTAAAGAAAAGCTCATTGAAGTGTTTTAGCTTGGAAACAGAAAAAGTGAAGGCCTAAACGTGGTGGACTATAGTTAAGATCTAATTATCCGTGTTCACTAATTTTTCTGATTATGCTTCATTAACAGTTTCAGGAAATTAAGGTAATTTGTGATCAGAATGCTCAATGTACCCTGAGTTAGGCTTTTGCTATTAGGAAATGTTGAGTGGCAAGGGGGAAAATAAACTTCATCTGCATAGTGTTGGAAATCTGTTTGGATTTGGACAACTCTTGAACTCTGTACGAACAGGAGGCAATTACAAACCTTTATATAATTCTTTTGTGAATTGTCCTATCTTTGAAGTTTGACTGTGATTCCCTGATTCTGGAGGTGGTTCTTTAGGGTGATGCTCTACGGCAGTCCTCAGTGCTGCTCCGAAATCTGTACCTGGATGACTTTCACCCTTAAGGAAGCTGGGAAGAAGCCAAGAGTTGCAGGACTGCAGTGAAGCCTGATGATACTTGAAAGGGAGTAGTCTAAGTACACTATCTGTATGGCAGTTGAAAATTAAACAGAGGAGAGCACTATGGTTCACTTCAGATATTTTTCAGCTAAAGAACTTAGATAAATACTTGATACTTGATTCTTCAAAATTATTTATTATGTTTACTGGGGAGAGCTGAGTCACATCTCAAGACCAGGGTATGGTAAGCTACTCACAAGCACTGAATCTTTATTCAGTGCCTCTTCTGCTCTTTATTAATAATAGCTAGTTCACTGTTAGAGCCTCACATAACCCAGTTTTTTTCCTGCTCTTCTTAAATTAGCACATTATTTTATTATTTGTATGTATACCTTAAATAGATTTCTTTTAACATCTCTCAGTCATTCTAAATAATCAATATAATCATGACATCATTAATAGTAACCGTGCTGTACTTAGAGTTTTCAATTCAGACACTCTATCTGAAGGCTGTGTACCATTAAGCTTTGATGCCTCCCTGATAATTTTGATTGTGTTTCAATATATCAGTACCTGTTTATAGATTTCTATATATTTGAAGTAGTGTGGTTTTGCATGCACTGTGCTGAAAGTACCACTTCTATTCATCTTAATGTTTCTGCTGTTATTTCAAAGCAAGCTTTGAGAGGAACATCTGACACTTTTATCTGATCAGTAATAGCCGCAGAAGATGTGTAAATGTAAAGCAGTAAGTAAAAAGAACACTTATCCTGCCTCCAGTATAATCCTGTTTCAGTCTAGTTAAAATGTACTTTACTTGTGAGTCCTATGCTATTCAAATTGAGTTAGGATAACTAGCAAAGCTGTGCAAAAATCCTGTAATGAAATCTGAAGTCAAATGTGAATTTGGGTTGGGTTAACATTAAAAATTCAAGTAAGTAACATCACAGCTATAATCTATAGATGAATGGTCTCAAACAAAACTAGTAAAATATTGTATTTGAGCTTAAAACAACGCAGCTTATCTGTGAGAGAGACTTGAATGATAATATAGTGATGTTAGCAAGGTTTTGTGAGCTACAGTAGATCACTGTATAACTGAGTGATCTATTTGGTAACTCAGCATTAAAGCAAGTTCATTTTTAAATTCGTATGATCTACTTGTTATTGCTTAGAAACAAAGTTGTGGGTTTGGAATAAGTTAATGTATTCTTTCAAGTGTGTTGATGGCACTGCATCTCTACATTCAAATTCAATCCACGATAGCATAAACAAGTTCTATAAGTGGATGAAATTTCCTGGGGATGAACGCACATTTCTTTATGCGTTACCTGAGTTTCTGGTAGCGATAAGGAGAGGAAAGGTTTGGAAATGTTTTAAAAATAGTGCAAAGACAGTAAGAAGAGGACAGCAAGAAAAAAACTTGCCTGAATAAAAGGTGTCGATGGTCCATGGAGGTTAAGTGCAGAGCTTGCTATGTGCTTTTTGTGAGTGCCAGGCGTGTGCTCAGCATCCATGTTCAGTGCTCTCTGGAGAACTGTCACACACGGAGCAGAGCTGCAGGGGTACTGGCAGAACCTCCCCATTTGCCCATGGGAGCTGCTGGGGCGAAGGACTTTTAGAGTTGGTAGTAAGTCAACTAAGGAGCATCCATTGGAGCTCCAGCCAATTGCTCCTTTCAGGAGGGCACAGACTGGGGGGCAGAATGTGGGGCAGTTCAAAAAGAGGGGATTTTGCATAGCAGGAGGGAGGGGAAGAGTTAAGAAGATGCAACAGGCACTGTTCAGCTGCTGCAGAAGTAGAAAGGGTCAAAGAGAGACCAGGAGAGTAGGATTTGCTTCCCCAACAGTTTTTAATACGTACTCCTTTTCAAAGCTTTATGCATACTGTCTCCACTTCCCTTCCTTTCCTTCCTCTCACAAAAATCTCCAAGGCTTTTTCCTTTTTCCTTTCTCTTTCTATCCTGTAATGTTTGTGGCTGCCCCTGACTCAGATCCCTTCTAAGGGAAAATAGATGTTACATACTTTTAAACAAATTCTCTTTCATAGATTTTTTTTTTTTGGATAGCAGCTTCCCTGTCTGGTGGTGCCACTTACGCATAAGAAGTTTTTGTCCATATATTGCTGTGGGTATGACCATTAGGTCTGGAAAGCATAATTGCCTGTCTTGCAATCCGAGTGCAGCACAACACAGGGAAATAATTAACAAATCAGTCATCCAGCCAAATGCTAATATTTGTCTTCGCCATTGGTCTACAGAGAGCAAAACTGCTGATGGAGATACTTTTCAATTTTATTGCAGGCACAGTTGATAACCTGAGAAAGGGAAAGTAGGTCTCGTCCTAGCCCTAAAGTGATCACAGTTATATCTGAAGTACTGTGAAGTGTTCAGGGTTTTGTCTTTGTGACTCTCACTGGAGTCACTAAGACTCTTTGCTGATGTCCCAGGCAAAGCTTAGAGAATTAAACCGCGGTGTCACAAGGCTCAAGATTTTTTTGTGCAAGACTTGCAAGCGAGAAGAAGCTTCTTTTTGGCTGCTGAATTCACTGTTTAGCTAATGATTTAATTGACTGATTTTAGCACTTATTAAATGGACACCTCTAATTGATAGCCATAAGTAATATTTAGTCTGTCCCTTTTATGTCTATTCTCCTCCCCTGCCAAACTGTCAGGAATATTATTGCATTAAAACAGATATCTATCAGAAGCCCAATTCTATATGCTCTATTGTTTTGCATACCTCTATGTGGTCACCTGCTCCACTCCAGAAATTCAGTTAGGTAATAAGTAAAGTATTTAAAATGTTTTCTGAGCATTTCTAACCCTAATCTAATCTGTTTTTTTACCTTTCTATGCACTTGACCCCTTTTCATTGTCTAGTGGTTGAAATATTAAGATACAATTATTATGATGCTCAACAAGATATAAACAAGTGCTCACGTGTAATACAATGAACGCAAAAGCTGCTGTAAGAAAAGGAATGTTGATTTTAGTTTTCCTGAGAATTAGAAAAGAGAAGATAGACACTGAGTGGTGAAGATATAAAATATTTAAAAGCCACATGAAGATGAAAAAGGGCTATTATCTCTTGGATCATGTCACCTCTCTGCAAGTACAGTGTTGTGCTCCCCTGAGGACATAGGTTAGACTGATAGTGCAAGTCTTCTGCAGCCCTTCCTTAGACAGGCAGCACCTCTTAATGCAGCTGACTCCTAATGAACCTTTGTTGTGAGTGCACAGATGCCAGGATTGAAGTCGAGTGTTCTTCAACTAAAGATAAATTTAGGTAGGTGGGAACAAGTAGAAATTTTGACAGCCATATCAGCAGTACGATCAAAATTGAACTGCTTTGCAAAACTATATCCATCTTGGTTTTGAACTTCAGTAGGAAAGAGAACCAGAAGTGAAGGAGAGGGGAGGTGTATCTGTGGAAAGCAGGAGAATTTTAAAAATATCAGAATGATGTATTTGGTAATCATTAAAACTGGTTTGAGTTTTCATTTCAAAATGAGGCTTTTGTTTCCATTTTTAAACTTTGAAAATATAGAAAATGTCTAAAATTCAATCAGCTTAATTGCTTCAGAAAAACTAATCTTGATGGAACATTTCAACATCAATTCTGAAATGATCACAGTCATTTGTGAAATTTGGACTTTCATCCTCCTCATAGCCCTACTAAGCTACACTCCCTGGGCATTTGGAATAAAATAATTTTGCAATCAATGGATTAAAATGTAAACCTGGACACACATGTTTACAACAGCACCATCATCACTTGAAAAGCAAACTTGTGTTGCTGCAGGATTTGCTTCATCTAGCAAAAGAGGGAGGAAAAAAAATTGTCCTGAACTTGCAGATGTTTTTCCTGCAGGAGTAATGGGTCATATGTAAAGAATCAGTTTATTCTGTAAGTGCACACACTTTCATTCTGCAAATTGACTTCACTTCTTCTGCCCTTTTCGTTGTTCCAAGCCTCTGCTAAATTTAGCAAGCCTCCTCATTTTAAATATCAAAGCTATAAACATCCCTGGCAGACTTATGTCAGAACCTCATTGTTTTAAACATCTTGAAACCTCAAAGTTATGTGAAATAAAAATCTTGGTTGGATGGCACTGTGAATGACGGATGTAGCTTATCAGTAACGTGGAAGAAATACAGCTTTTTAACATCATCCTCTGTGGTCAGGTAATGGGTGAGGAAAAATAGACGTACAATAAAGAACAGAAGTGATGGAGTAGTCTGGTAAATAAATTCCTTTGCTGCAATACAAATATTTTCCAGTTATGCATCAAACGTTTACAGTGCTGAGCAACTTTGACACTAAAATTCATCATCAGTGACCAGAGCAGAGGGGACACTTAGTGTCTGCTCTGCCCGGCTGTGGTCTTGAGTACGCCCAGGTCCCCAGTGTAACTTCACAGAAACAACTGGGTGTACCCAGAAATGACACCAATGGAGGGAGGATCAGAATCTCCTCTCTTTTTTTTTTTTCTGGTCATAAACTGTCACAGTCAATTTTCAGCAACTCTGACTGTGCTCTGGGCTGCAGCTGGATTTTGTTTTCCTTTCTCTATTTTTGCCATCTTTCACGATACATGTGCGTGTCTCAGGAATATGATTTATTGTTTCCTTTTTTAAGCTAAAATGACTGGAGCATGGGTACAGCACACATTCCTGAGGGAAGATCAGTCAGTAACTTGCCTGAGGAAAGGTTGGTTTAGGCAGTTAGTGGTTAGCTCTCTTAAAACCTGAAGGTATCTATTTCTCAGATAATTATGTCTTAGTGAGTATATTGTGATATATTCCAGCTGTGAGTATCAATGTTAGTGCCTTTTACAATTTTTTAGCCTCTTGTTCCAGGAATACTTTGTCAGTGAACTTCACAGGTTAATTGACTGTTGTTTAACAAAAATAGGTATCACTGTCTCCTCAAAGTGTTCATTTTGATAGCAATTCATTGAGAGGTAGTCATCTATTACATAGTCTTTGTTGTCAGCTCTCGAAGTAGCATAATTCCCGTATCTTCTCTATGGAAATCTTCTAGTTCCTGTCAGAATTGCTCCTTTTTCTTAGGGATTTTTTTTTGTTTACTCCTGTTTATGGAAATATTTTGTGTAACAGCTAAATCTAAATACACAGCTCAATATGAAGCCAGGTGAATCCTTGAACACAGGGATTGCCACTATGGATGAGCCCAGCTTGTGCCTAGCTTAGCATTCTGTCTCTGATAGATTTCAGAGGAAAGTGCAACACAGCCCTCAGTAAGGAAATAATGACCTTAACACAGAAAATCTTCCACTATCGGTCTTCCAAGTTGTGTCATGAAAAAAAGAGAATCTGTATGGCTACTTATTTTTACCCAATCTAAAGCAGTTCTTGGGGTTTTTCCAGCAGAAAGACTTAAATTCTGGCAGTTGCTATATAGTTTGAGCTATTAAATAATAATCTTTTGAGGAGTTGATCTTGAGATGTCTCAGTACTGAAGTTTAGTCTCTGCATTTTAAGACACTTCTAAGTTTTTCTATCCAGAGCACTGCCCAAACCTGAATTTTTCTGGTTGTGGCTGATTGCCATCTATGAAAATGGAGTTATTTTTTAAAAAAAATTAATTATTTTGTTTGTTTGTTTCTAGATCTAAACGTCCAGTGCCAGTCTCAACCACAGCACCCAGAATTGACTCTCCCAGGGCTGTAATTCCCCACCAGAAGGTATGTGACACATTTCTCCTCAGCCAAAGTTAATACCATTTTTATCTACAGCAGTAAAGGTGAATACCTACTACAGGAATTAGCTTTTGCCTACCCCAGATAAGTAAACATTGAATGAATGCACAAGCAGCAAAACTACCACAGTGCAATCTATGTGATCTGTATTTTTCTAACTTCTGATTAGCAGAACCAAAGCATCCAGCTATCCTCTGATGTGATCTGGTGTAACCCATTCTGAGCACTTTGTTTTCATCTAGGCTGCAAGAGGCTACCGAAGCTCAAAATATACATTTGCTTTTGAAGATTCTTGGGGAAACATTAGACTATGCCTCAGTGTATCCAAATCCTGACTACAACATTAAAAAACACTGATTTGGAAAGAGGACATTAGGGAATTTGAAAGCTTGCATCATATTACACTCTTGTCACTTTATTCAAAAGTCATGAGAATAAAAAAATAAAGAGGATAAGTCAATTCAATGAATAACAGCAAGTGGCAGAGGAAATGGATGGCTTGGTTTCTGTTGTTCTAGCTCGTCATCTTCCATAAAATAAATGTTTATATTACAATAACCAGCACTCATTGACTGGCAGCTGGCCATCTGTATCTTTGGAGGCATGGAGGATCAAGGATACCTGAAAGATGGTATATATCCCTGGGCTCAAACATTTGTATTGCTGATGCATTTGATTAGATATATGGAGAGGAGGTAAAATCTCTATTGCTGCAATTTTACCCCTTCCGTGAGTGAAAGATTCATCCCTATCATGTAGTATAAGTAAGAATTACTGCTTTCCAAACTCAGAGCTCAGAAGGTAGCATCATCCCTATAACTACTTCAAATATGTTCAGACTAACAGAAGAGAACACACTTGGGGAGTATAATTTGATTCAATTTTATTTTGTTAAATTTGCAGTGAACCTGTCAGACCATTTGTTAGTTGGGACAGAAATAATGTTATTTCACTCTGAATGTTGTAAACTTTTTGGCAAGGGAAGATGAAATGAAGAATTTATCTTGCTCAGAGCTTTTTTGCTCTTATCATGATTTTATAAAAGTTATCTTGAAGAACATTATTGGAAGAGTCACCAAGCAGCACTGTGAAATTACTAAAACAAAAATGATGGATCATTCTTTGAATTGTACTGGTGTTCAACTGCACCAACAAATAGGGACAGGAAGGGGGAGAGAGTACTTAGTTTTCCTCAAGAACTACACAGAATGCTATTGATTTTCAAGGCAGCAAGTAAACATATCTCTTCAGAAATATTCCCCAACACAAGACTACAGCTGTCATTTCGGACCTTCAATAGCACCTGTACAGGTATGACATTCTTGCCTACTTCCACCACAGGCACATAAAAGCTTTTATACATCAGATTTTCCTGACTCTGTATGAGGTGTATGTCTTCCCTGACGAGTCTCAATTTTAAAATTACTGCCGTAGGTATTTAAAACTGTTTACCACACAAAACATTTTTCTATTTTAACTAACTTCACATGCTGTAGGTGTTTTTGAAGGACCTAAATGCGCCTTTGACATGAAAGCTATAAAGTCACTTTACATTTCCTATTTTAACCCTTCAGAGAGAGATGATGCACGCTTTTTCAGGAGCATACAGTCTCACACATGAGCATTCTGTGCATCAGTGCTTAAGAAAGGTTTATAGGAGCTGTATTGTATGGTGAGAAACAGGGTGTCTAGTGACATTCAGAAAGATCTTCATAGATGTAAGGTCTTTTGCCCAGCAGGAAGAGGTAACAGTAGAGTGCTGGAGTGGGGGGCCCTTTGCAGTTCAAGAGGAGTGACGTTTGTACCACTGGTAGACAACGGTAGTTTTTAACTGAAGAAAAAGTCTTCTCTGAGGGTTGTTTGGAAGGGAATGAAGGCATTGAACTGTAGAAGAAGTCTCAAAGTCCACAATAAAAAGTCTTTACTGATACAAACAGTGGTACGGGGATGTCGCAGTGAGATACATTACAGTAAATATACTTTAAAAATCAAGGTTCCTTTGCTTGTCCCTTTATTATTTCTAGTAACAATATCACTGTAGAAATGAAGAATTCCGTGACACACAGGCAGAAGCTGTCACCTCCACGTCACTGCTTGACAGTGTTTAGACTCTGATGCTTCCCATGAAATTAATTCAGTGGCATTTCAAAACACAGCAAAAAACTACATTGCAAGACAGTCATGACAGTGCTGTGCTCAAATGTCTAGAGGAGATTTTGTCACCTTTCTCTGAGTCAAGGTTAAGGCATGGCCATGTTAGCTACAAAATCTGCATGTGCAAGTTCAGTGTCCAGTTTAAACCAGAAATTCTCTTGTACATTATTGCTGATCTGATTGCAGCTTTCACTAATTTTCAAGCATGTCTTTTTTTCTTTGACTGCTCTGATCAGGGTTTATTGTGTTTTAGAAAAAATAAGTATACCTTCTTTTGCAATGATGTAAGGAAGGTATAAAAACCCCAGAGTTCTTCACCACGATAGAAATTTTTCTGCTTTCCACAAGTCACATACATTCCTTCCTTAGTTTCTGGAGCTGATGAGTGTTATGTATGATACAGGTTCTGCAGCCATGAGTATGGTATCCACTGAGCTGTAGGGCTGGTATTGGAAATAAAAGTTTGTCTGATTTGTAGTTCCACTATTTCCTTATCTGACATTAATCTGAAGCTTGAAACAATTTTCATGTAGTTTAGCCAAGTCTTTTTGATTTAGTCCAAAGATTTAGTCAAGCCTTTTGCAGAGATGTGACATAGC
This sequence comes from Mesitornis unicolor, assembly GCF_000695765.1. Lineage (NCBI taxonomy): Eukaryota > Metazoa > Chordata > Aves > Mesitornithiformes > Mesitornithidae > Mesitornis > Mesitornis unicolor. The sequence continues at coordinate 79,395 of NW_010187323.1, read as the reverse complement.
TGGAAGAAAGGGCATAACTAATGCTGAAAGCATTTGAATAACAAGGAAAGTGAGCCTGATCCCCAGGATTGAGACAAAGCCATCATCAGTCAGTGGGTTCCTGCGGCTTTTTTGGGGGGGATACAACACAGGTGAAGATTCAGTGCAGTTCAAAATGTTCAAGCTGAAGCTTTAAGGGTAAGAGCAGCTTTAATGTTTTTGTCTTTGCATAAAGGTATTAAGACAGCCTTTTTAATTTTAATAATATGACTATGTGTTTAGTTTATGGAACAGCACTGACCCCACTTATTTCAGAGTCCCAGTGAGGATCTCATAATGCTTATGATTTGTTTCCTGCCAAATTTGGGAAAATGAATGAAGAGATGATTGACTTTTAAAGTAAAGCATAGAATGGAAGAGCTGACTAAGCCAAAAGCTATTTTTTAATGTGTCTGAGCAGAGAATACCTGAAAACCCGGTATTGTGTCTTCCCATATAGATTTGTTTCACATTTCTCTGATACATAAGGAGTATGTAGTATTCTGCCTTCTGTAGAAATTGAGTATTTCTAAAAAAAAAGAATAATAATATTTCAGAATACAAATTGAGCTGATTTATTGCTTCCTTCTGTTAAAAAATGTTTGAGAGACTACAATTATCAGTTTTAAGCTTGTTCACTGATATTAAACTGGGAAATTAAAATGCTTTTTCCCCCATGTAGTAAGTAAGGGATTGCTGCAGGATCACTGCATCTTTCTCGAGGGAAGTAGCCCATTTCTCAGTGTCAGAGCCTCCTCTTCTGGTCAGCTGAAGGGTAGCATCAGACTTGCAGAGTTTGAAATGTGAGCTTGCTTTTCCAGCCACCGAGGCTGAAACAGAATGGGATGAGAGAGATGGGAAACAGGGGAACGTTTGTCACTGTTGGCTGCATTTCATGTGATGTCATGCTGAAAGCTGTGCTGCTGCTCGGTATTAGAAATTTGACCTTCACATTCAGAAATGGTTTCAGAAATGCTGCATTGATCTGTTTTTGCCACTGAACTGGAGGGAAAAAGAAATCTAGAATATCCTACTGGGAATAAACTGAATGAGAGATTCTTTGTCAGTCACAAGAGGAAAGAGCTAATTAAGCTGATTATTGGGCAGTAATTCTTAAGAAGAAATAGCAGTTATACAGCTGCTCTCTTAGACCCTTCCTTTTTCATCACTTTTCCCCAAAACACAGGGAAAACAACTGTTTTAAAACTACCATGCATGTTAACTCAAAATGGGAATGCTGACCTAGTGCTGCTGGGTTCCTAGTGTTCTAATGCTGAGTTACCAGCATGCTGCTATTCCTGCTAGAAATTGTTGAGGTGTGAAGCCAAAACTCCATTCTTGTCATAACGGTGAGCAAAATCACCAACCATCATTTTTTATGGCTGTCCTATGATTTTCCCTTTGCCTACTCTTAGTGTCCAGTAACACCAAAACCATGAACATGCGTTAAGATGAGGGAAATATCTGGCATTTCTCTCACTAGCAGTTGAAACTGATACTTTATAATCATATATCCTTGCATGTCGTTTTACTGTGGGGTTTAGAAAGGAATCCCAAGGTTAACTTAGATAAAAGCCTCTGAGTTTTCAGGATCACAAATAAATAAAACTCTGGCATACCTTATTTCTTCTCTATTGCCTCTGTATTTTTTTTAAATATTTGTTTTGTCCCTCTCTGCTAGCATGTACAATTAATTTACAGAAGTGGTGACTTAATTTATGAACATGGCCTTGTGCATTCATGCCTCTTTAACAATACATTTTTAGAAAGAATCTTGGTTTTCTGATTATTTAATGATACTTGGAAGCTTGCAACTGGCCACTCAGAGGTTGGTTGTTTGCTGTTTGCTGTTTTCTGTGTCAGGGTATAATGAAGGAAGTATGTAATTCAAATGTATGTATTTAATAAAGCATAGTCTGAAAATTGCTTTTAGGATTATCTATTTCTGCAGCCTCTGGCAGCTCCTAATGCCAGCTAAAATCTCTTCCTGTTTATTACTAAGAAAAATGTTCTCAGTTCCTTTTATCTGCCTCACATTTTTTATTCAAAACTTCTTAAATGTATTTAATGTTATAATTAATTATATCCTTAGACCTTTAGGGATTTTTTTGCAATTTATTTTAATTAATCAGGCCATATTATCTTGATTTTTCGAATGTAATCTCCCTAAACTTGAATATGAAATTTTATAGAAATATAGAATATAGAAATATCCAAGAGGAGAATATAAAACGTCTATCTTTCTAGTGAGCATTAGGATCAAAATCAGTAAATGACACTCATGTTAACCAATACTAGCAAAAGCAGAAAATCAGAGGCCACATTATTCTCAGGCCAATGTTTCGTGCAGGGCTATGGGGGAGATGTGTGTGAGATGCTGAAGATGGCAACTGAGACAGTGCCAGCCCAAGTGAGGCAAAATGTCACTGCAGGCCACCACCTGCTCTTGGGCTGGCTTTCACTGAGGGCAGATTGTGGGCTCCATGCCTGCTCCATGCTGCCAGCGTTACTGGTGAGCATAACTGTGAGCATCACGACATCTGGGTACTGGTTATGGCTGCAGTGTATCTAGGTCCAGAGGGAGAGGCTGGCATTATCTTTCTCCTGCAGCAAAAGCAATGTAGCCCAAGTTAGGCTGGAGCCTGGAGCTTCTGAGGTACAAAGAGGTATTAAGGTTCTAGAGAAATCTGTAAATTGCCAAGCATTCAAATAGTTTGTTGGGTACCTCAGCTAGAGATTTTTTTTTTTATCCAGAGCACATAAATACAGATAAACAAAAATGAAGAATAAAACAGCTTTTGAAACTATATAATTCATTATTTTAAAACATGTGCTAATGAGCTCCTTCACTCAGGATGTTAGGTTCAAGAGGCAAACATTAAAGAGATGTTAAAAGTAATCAATATTAGAATCTTGCTATTCATGTCCTGGTCACTAAGCCTTTAGAAGTTAAAGAATAAGAAAACTGATAGCGAATGTATAAAATGCTCACCTGAAAGTGAAGTCTGTATTCCTCTTTGATAAAATTGTCCATACTGCAGGTAGGCAGACTTGCAAAATGTACAGAGCTGTGGTCACTACACGCTGCCGGTAGCTGGAGGGAAATCAGGCAATTTAACAGTAAGGGTGCTCCTGTCCTAGGGATTGACATGGTGTTCACTAGAATGAGCTTGAAGCATTGATAAGGTGTTTTAGGGAACATGAAACTTCCTCAGAATTTGTGTCAGGACTTATTTCCTGCATCGTGTTGCTGAAAAAAGCAGTATTTTTTTTTTCATAGTGCCTTTTACTTTGGTTTCACTAAGCTGCATTAATAGTAGATAAGTTATGAAACTGAAGCATGGTACTGAATTTTTCCAGGATGAGGTTTTGGTAGAAGGTTTCTAAAGCACCAGCACAGACTTCTATGGGTATAGCTGTTGTAGGAGAGATGGCTTCGACTAAGACAACAAATCCTGCTGTCCTAGTTAGGAATATTATCTGAGACGTGACTGTAGGATCAGACACTCCTCATCTGCACACTCATGCACACATCCCTTCAAGTGGAAGTTATGCGGAAATGATCAGAATAGAAGTATCCTCTCTGTTGAGCAGTGCCTGTTCTCGAGTTCTGTTGGTATGTCTGCTAACCATGCTGCATGGCCTCATTAGCATGAACCAGAGCCTATGAAAGCAGTGCAGTGTGTGGGCTTCAACAATTTGAAGTGTACTTATGGAAAATAGAATGGTGCGGTTTAGAAGCATTATGTTTTAATAACAATGGCATTGACTTTTCTGTTTGTTTATTATCTGAATGATTCCATCCTCAAGACATTTTTTTTGAGATTTCTTCATTATCCTAGAAATTAATGGACAGTGTTGTCTTCATATAAAATTAATGCTATGAGATTGACTAGTGTGCGGTTTAGAAGCATTATGTTTTAATAACAATGGCATTGACTTTTCTGTTTGTTTATTATCTGAATGAGTCCATCCTCAAGACATTTTTTTAAGATTTCTTCATTATCCTAGAAATTAATGAACAGTGTTGTCTTCATATAAAATTATTGCTATGAGGTTGACTAGTAGCAAATGCTCTTTTAATGTTAAGCTTTATTTGTTGATTTCAACTAAAACTGAGTTAAAAAATGCCTGAGTATGTTTTGCTTCCCTTATTTTGAAACAATGCATTTCTCTGTTGAAAATCTTCCCTGAAAGGTTGGATGCTTTGGCCCCAATCTATTTATTGCAAGTTTATCTATAAGTTTAGAAAGCAGTAATTGCAGTATGTTATTTTTGCATGTGTTCTATGATCGCTCTTTTCTTTTTTTCTTTTCTTGGCCTGCATGTTTGCTACTACAGGAACCTGCTTGGGAAATCAATGGCAACAGAACAACCTTCAGTCCTCTAACTAACACGGCGGCTGGGCCTATGGGTAGTGTTTTAGCAACCAATGGAACGTTTTCAGGCTACCTCAACAAGCAAGAGATCAGCTTTTCAAATAGCTCTTCCTACTTAAAGACTACCACAGTTAGATCTGCCATGTCCTCTCAGTCTGTGACTCCTGACACTTCACCTGCAAAGAGTAACCTAGGTGCCAAACTAAGCCCTGTATTGACTGATGGCAATAGCCCTGTACATCAGCTGAGCCCCGCAAGGCAGTATAACAACCCTATTGGCCTTTACTCAGCAGAGACTCTAAGGGAAATGGCTGAGATGCATAAATTAAGTCTTAACCGAAGGGCTTCAGAAGGTGGACTTCCTAGAGGGTAGGTAACATGGTAAAATATTTAATATTTCAATAAGTAATGGATTTGCTGAAAAGTGAATGTAATAGTTCCTACCCTATTGTGCATTTGTCTGGTAATCACGATTAAGGTCTGGAAGAATCATTAAATTTTCCAGTACCCCCAAAACGTATACACAGAACCATTGCAGAATAGCTCTTGGTCTTTGGTATCTGAATTTCTATATGGATTGACCGTAGTCACCAGAGCATGAGGAGGAGCACTATGACCTAACTGTGACCATCTCGGGGTTCTAGCATTTAGTGGTCTAAAGTAATGCATGTATTCTCACAGAACCAAGTCTCACTGTCAGCCACTATAGAAGCTGCTATAAAACAGATCTGATCTTTGGTACTTGCCTATAGAGAGACTGCTTTGACCAGCAGCGTTACTGTATTGCAGATCAACTGTTTTATTAGCAGATTTGTGAAGTGAGAAGCTTGGACTACAATACATGAGAAAAAGCAGCGAGAAACGGGTTTTCCTAATTTTTCTGTCTTCATGTATTAATTCGCTAACAAATCTCTAACTTACTCATTTGTTTTTATTTAAAATTAAGATACATTTCTTATTATGAATATGGAAAAAAATGTACTTTTGATACTAGTGAGTTGTCTATACGAGGAAAAACAGAAAATTGAGACAATCCACTCGAGGTCTGATAGCAAATGCATATTTTCAAGTACTTTATATCCCATTGCAGAAGGTCTTTGCAAGAGTAAAACCAAGGCCTTTGAAGTTGTAGCAAAGTAAGGATATTTTATCCTTGTAAAAGAGCATATGTACATCTTCTAGATTATTCAAGTGGTTTAGATGATTCATTGTAACTCTCTTAAGCACACAGAATTAACAGTCTTAATTAACTTATCTGGAAAAATCCTATCCTCCCTTCTCATACTGGATAATTAAGAAAGGCAACTAGTGTTTAAAAGCAAATTATTTCAGTTAGTAACCGAGATCAGCAAAATAAACATCAGAATGCTTCTCTCTTAATTTACAGTTTTCTTGAGGAAAGCTAATCCTTGTCTTATTTCAAAAGGCAGAATTTCCTGGGAATGTGTCTCAGTATCTTTCTCACACTGTCTTCACAACCCTCCTTAACATCTGCAAGGGTGAGGGTGAAGGGGCTGTATTTTGGATGGCTCAGCATTCCGACTATTTCTTTGTTATCAAAATTACAACGCAGTTATATCCATCACTCAACAAAGTCAATGTGAACCATTCTCTTAATTCCAGAAGGCATTGCAATAGGACAATAATATGACAGTGATTGTTAGAGTGCAAAAAAAGGTGTGCCTGCAGAAGACACTTCACTGTCTTCACTCTGCTGCTTATCCATGTCTTATCCTTCACAAGTACACGCTGGTGCACACCTGTGGCAGTGCACTGAATTACAAAGATGGTTCTACCTTGGAACCAGCTGAGGTTTTTTGTTTGTTTTTTTTCAGTTTGAACAAAATTTCAGGTAATTGCTGACAATTTGCCTGTCATATCTGTAGCACTGATGAACAAATAAGAAAATTTATGAGAAAACATCTAAATGTTCTGTTAAAAAATTCAGCCTCTATCCTGCAATCCAGGAACAATCTGAAAAGATGACAGAGCCCAGAGCTACTAAGTACATGTGTCTTTTCAGGTAATTCCTCTGAGATTTAGAGAATTTGACTTCTCTGTTTACATGCAGATAAAATGCAGAGTTCAGTAATCCTGTCATTCCCACTCCCACTGCAGTGTTACCCATGAAGTGAGAGGTGTATTTCCTCCTGCTCTGTGGGGAGCAGCATGAGGCCTGTAACTACCTTGGGACTTGGTATCATCCACGATAGTCTCAATGTCGCTGTGGATACCTGTGAAAGAGTACACTGGGAGTAGCAGTGAGAGTTCTAGACTTTGTTGTGGATGTTCTTATCATACGGCACAACATGAGATGCTGCTTAAAGATTGTGAAATTATGGTGGTCCAAAACTGTGATTTTATGCGTTCACGAGCATGCATTTAGCAGCATGGCAAAAGGTAAAATGAAATTCAGTTTGGGGAGTTGATCTTAAGGTATATTTCATATTTCAATTTGGTGTCCTTTTCACCAAATCATTTAAACTTAATTCTGTAAATAGCTGTTAGAGATTTAGCTAAACCCTTTGGAAAATCCTATCAGAAAGCTAAAATTAATTTTGAGATTATTTCCTTGATCTGCGAAGAATAACAAAGCATCTGTTTCTCCGATACACTTTTGCATTAAAGCTTTATCACCCTGGCCCAAGGTGGAAAGTAGAGGTGGCCTGTTAAGAGTGCGTGGAACTTGATGTGCTGCAAGCACTGGAAGGGGAGTATTAATAAATAGGAAGAGTGAGTACAGCTTGTAACACGTAGTTCTTTTTCATTCCAGTGTAAGTTATTTTTCACATTGTAGGTCAAGGGCAGTAAATACCTGTCCCACCAGTACGTGCCAGATGGCTTGGGTTACTGGCTTCTCACTGTGTGACCTCTGCAACCAGTGAGTTGGGTGGTTCATACATGTCTGTATTTAGAATCAAGCTAAAATAATGTGTAGCTCTGAACTGGAGAGAATTTTCTTATCACATACTAACCATAAGGAGAAGTAAAGCTTTACTTTATTTGAAGGAAGCTATCGTAGCCTCTTCACATCTGAAACATCTTTACTGAGACAAGTGGCTGTTGAGTCGTTCTTAGTGTGTGCACATAATGATTTTCATCTTTGAACATATTTTTATATGCAAACAAGTGGTTCCTTTAATTCAGGTGTATTTTAGGGACAGTAGTTCTGCCTTCAAAATATTATTTTATTTGTAAGGCAGAGGCTTGGATTAGAGGATTAAAGCAGGCATCAGAGTCCACTTCAGAAAATGATACTATTACACTGTGTTTCATTGTAAATGACTGCCCAGCTGTCCTGCACGTACCTAAAATGGATATAGGATCACTGATGTGCTTACAGGCTGCAGCTTGTTCCTAATATATCTCTACCAGTTCCTGTAACAGATTGATATATTTGGACTAATGTAGGGCTTATAAAGTTTGAAGAATATTCTCGAATCTGGGAGTCTCAACAGTGCTCTGAGATTGCTTTTCCATGGAAATGCAGAAGTGCAAAACCTTTACTGCAGTTTTGGCTCATTAGAGTGCTTTTAATCACAAAAAAGGCAGCTGGATGAGCCAATGCAGAAGGACTTTATGTAAAAAGAAGCAGTAATACCAAAGGTGCTACAAGGCAAAAGCAGACGAGGACAAATCGACTTTGAAAGTCACTTTAACAGCGTAACATTGTTGCCCAATATTTTGTATCAATCCCAGATCCAGAAATGTTCCAGTGGCAAGTTGGAGGGTTCAGCACCCACTTCTGTCAGCAGTTATCTGTGCAGATGAATAAGAAGAAATGTTTATTAACTGATCCCAGACGCTTTTCCTTTCTGTTTTGTTAAAAGTGCGATGAATTACTCTTCACCCAAGAATATAAGAGCAAAATATGGGTATTCTGAGCTTTGAAAAAACTCAGTTAAAATAAGTGTCATAGCCCGTTAATGCTATTAGTTCAGCCAGCAGAAAGAGTTATTAGCAAATAACATAATTACAGTCTGAGCACACTATCTGCTCATCGCTCCCAGCTTTGACCTGCATAAGGCCTATGTTGAGTTTCGTATTGTGTTTCTTTGGAATTACTGTGCAAGCCAATGTCACTTCTTGTTTATGCAGCAAAGCTGGATGTAGCATGAATATACATTTTTTCATACTGTGTATGTACCAGAGGGAATAAAATATCCTGATATGGATATCCAACACCCCCCCCCCCCCCCCACACACACACACACATAACATGCAGTCTTGCTTCATTTCTCATTGAATAAATTAGGAATTACTATTTTGAAATTAATTGGCTTCCACCACTGTTGGCATAATATAGGTACAGTCAGATTTAGGCCAATAGTTTGTTAAATACAAAGGCATTTTCCTTAGTCTTAGATTTAGGACATCTACTAACATATTACTGGGATATTCTCCAGCATGTAAAAGACCAAAAAAAAATCAATCTTGCATTACCAACTCAGAGGGCGGCCTGAGGAGAACATACTTCATCCCTGAATATTTAATATCTGAGGGGAAAATATAATCTCTACCACTTCTTTGCTATTTTCAGAGGAGAATGTAATCTGCAAATGCTTTTTCTTCTTTCGTCCCCTCCTCCCATACATTTTGATAATAGCACTTTTAGGGATGCATAGCAATCGAATCATGTTCAAGGGTCAGCCAAAATGTCACATTACCCTACTAAGTCCTTGTGGATCAGCTGTAATCCCTACATTTTTTCCTTTCTTACTCATATTGGGGTTTCAGACATACATTTACTTTCTGTTCTTGTTTGTAGATGATCTGAAAAAAAGCTTTAGTAAGCTTCTGTAAATACCTTTTGCCCTTTGCACTCCAAAAACTATTGACTTTTTCTGTGTGGTTGATTTTGATGTTGTTTGTTCTCTTTCTCTTCTTTTAGGTCATAACCAACACCGCTGCCAAGTTAGTATCACTTCTATACAGTGCCAAGTATTTGTGTTACGCTGTATGTGTGACAATTTGTTTGCTGGGGTAGCATGATCCCTTGTATTCCTTCTGCTTGCAAGTGGAAGTATTTTAAAAAAATCTTACTGATATGGCAAGTGTCATGTACTGCCACTGCTGTCCAGTGGTGCTCCCTGCTAAGCACATCGTGTGTTCAGCATTTCTTGGTGATGTTCTAATGCTGAAGTGGAGTCAGCTTCTGAGCTTGCTCAGTTCTTGTAAATGCTTTCAGATGCTTTCATCTCTACAGTCTGGGTTTAATTCCTCCAAACTCTTTAAGTAGTCTTCATGCCTTCAGGATTTGAGGAGCCTTATCTGAGCCTTTTTTTGGTATATTATTAGTGATATATTTTTAGCCTCAACATTTAATTAATTTCCAAAGTACCATTCCACTAAAATTCAAGTTTAGGTTGGTATGAGATACTGATATGAAAAAGATCTAAAAAGTCATTTACCTTAATAAACATATTGCCCAAACAAGAAGCAACTATTGATTTGAAAATGTGATCGATCTCCTTTATTTAGGAAAGCTCACAGAGTCCTCAGCTGTGATCTTTAGTTTTCTAAGGGCAGAGGGTTGTCTCTAAATTCCCCTTTTCTGTCTCTGGTCTGAGCGTTTCCAGAAATTGCTGGAGACTGGCTTAAATCCAGCATAAAATAAATAATTATATTAGTTAAATGTAAAATTTAAACTGACAAAGTTAGAAGTAGTAAAACACATAAAGTTGAAATACTATTTAGTGCATATCATTTGCACTGATCTGGCATTCTCTGTTGATATTAATGAGAAGTGGGTGTTATGCAAATGATGTAACTCCTTTGGAGTGAGGAAACTCTAGCCAATTTACACTGATAATTATTCTGTTAAAATTGTCTTGGAAGTCACGTTGTAGGGGTGTTTTTAATCTTACTTGCTTTGGGATTTATTTTTCCTAATTCTTTTCCAGTTTAGTAGAAAAATCCGGTTCATTTGGCAGGGGTGCTCCAGCTGTCTGTAGGGTCTTACCTCTTACCCACTTTGTCCCAGAGCACAGCACCCCTTGCAAGCACTAATGTCTTCTGTTTACTTCAAGAGCTATAAAGAAAACTCCACAGTTGAAAATCTGTACTGTTTTCTTTTATTATTATGGGAATCCTGTTCAGTTCAGTGGAAGCTTTGCCTTAGTACGCATAATGTGACTAAAACTCTTGAAAAGACATCACTGAAACTGTTTAAATACCACAAGTGAGAGCCTGAACCACTGCTGCTGCTACCACTAGGGAAGTTCAGGGTGTTCTGAGATTACGAGCTTTAATTTTTGTAATTGAATGTGGAAAGCAATTTCTTTAAACTTTATTCTTTAATAATGGCGTATTTAACCTCTGTCTTTTAATTTACACAATCTCAGACCTTAGGTTTAGAATCTCTTCAATATTCCAATAGCATGGGGGAAAGAGAACACTAAATTCAAGGTGTTAAGGACCTGTGTGTTCATAATTAGGTTCTTGTGATCGTTTAGGGTATTACCACAAGAAGAGATACCGTTGTTAAAGTAAAGCATGTGCATGCTGAAAAGTCAAGGGTATAACAACCTGTATGTCTCTGCACGTCACCGTTCAACAGATGATGTCAGTATAATAATAATAATAATATTGTCATAGCTGATAAATATTTAATGGAGAGATATTTGAAATGTGAAAATGTCTTTGTAAAAAGATGATTTTCATTTTTTGAATGCATAATGCAGCTTCCCGGTTCCCTCCCTTAAAATCTGTGTAACTAAAGGCGGTGGCTGTGGCTGTAATACAGCATGTGCATATTTATGTCCCTTGAGCATGTGGCTGTCAATGTTCTGTCAGGTGTTTTGAGTGAATGATGTGTGACTGTATCTCTGTTACTGTCCTCCCTCAGTCAGGACATCCCTCCAGACAAAAGGCTGAAAACAGTGAATCCCCTGGCTGGGTTCAGAGGTGGCACATCACCTTTGATAGTGTCTGGAAGATTAGGTCAGATGGCCGCCAGCTGGACTTGATTTTCCTTTTTCTTCCATGTCGGGTAGAGGGTTTGGTTTTCACGCTTGCCCTCTGGGGCTGGCCCATGGCAGACCAGCACACTGCTGTTCCCTTGCCAACCAGAGAGGCTGTTGTTAAGTCACATGAAAAAAATCAGCTACAGGCTTAATATTAGCTGCTAAACTTATGGTGTAATCATTTTAAACTGCAAAGGAAAATTGTTCCAATCAAACAGGATTACATTTTTCAGCATTTCTTTTGGAGGGGAGATACATCCATTTCCAGTTTTTGGGCTCAGTTCAAAATGAAACCTTTGTGAGATATCCATTATTTCCCAAAGTACAGAATTCTCAGTTTTGCCCAGTTTGGTGAGCACATGGAATCTGTGCTGCTGGCAGGACAGGAACAGCAGCCCAGAGATTCATCTGATCTCCCATAGATTGAAGAGTGGCTACTTCAGAACAATGTACAAGGAAGCCAGGTGCTCTTTAGCTGAAGTCCAACATTAAACTGCCTCATTCTGTCGCAATGGCAGCTTAAGTTAACTGGCTCATGGCTCAATTTCTCAAATGAAAATCCTTCCTCATAAATAAAGCCACTGGAAAATATGGCAACTACTCTTCCAGCTGCTGTTGTCCTGTTGATTGCAATGTAGGATATTTTGATCTGAGACTGAGCATTTATCATGCCATAGCAACATTTATGGCTGGCTGTACAGAGATTTTGCAAAGTTTAATTTGGTGTGAGGAAAGCTGTGAGGATGAAAAGATGCAAGTACTAAATTTCACTATGATTAATAATCCAGACAGAAAGTACTGGAACCTTCTAAATAATTGAGGACCTGACATTTCTTCACCACACTGCACTTTCTAGCACTTTTTAGGTGAAAGAATGAATGGATGCAGTGAATAAGGTGAGAATTCTCTGCAGTATGTATGTACGACCATGGATGTGCATATATATGTACGTGTGTCTACATGTTTGTCTACACTTTCATGTATAGATGCATGTAAGAATAGAATTGTAATATATGTACCACATAAATCCTTAGGGATCTGTCATTATTTTTTAATACAATGAGAACTGTTTCATCTTTTTTTTCTCTTTATGTATCTGTGAGCCAACACAAAAATGTCACCCATTAGCAAAGCCAGCAATTTTAACTGTTACTTGTTTATGTTGTCTCTTATCCTCTGACGAGAAGCGTTCGTGGTGAGATGCCATGAACAGCCACACATGCACACACTCCCCTGCTGGTGCTTTTCCTCTCACTTAACTCTCACACCTTTCTCCTTTCTTCCCTCCCTTCCCTGCCGAACCTCACTCTTGCGTAACTCAGCACGGACTTCACAGAGCGTTTCAACCCCAATGTCCTGAAGGACTCTGCCCTGTCTACACACAAACCCATTGAGGTGAAAGGCCTGGGTGGCAAGGCTACTATAATTCACGCCCAGTATAACACCCCAATCAGCATGTATTCCCAAGATGCTATCATGGATGCAATTGCAGGCCAGGCACAAGCCCAGGGTGGAGAATTTGCTAGGTAAGGTTATTTCATTGTGTGGAATGCTCTTTCTCTGCATGATA
>NW_010187323.1:260-66432 GCF_000695765.1 Mesitornis unicolor | reverse complement strand
ACGAGTGACATGGCAGCTCTTACCTTGACTCTTTTTTTCTGGAGTGTCTTACATGTGAAAAGTACAAATCAGTCCTAGATAGTGTTTGAAAGCACTTCATCGTTTTGAGGTTAAAAGGATGGATAATTAGAAAATGTAACATTTATTTTTTGATATGTTTCCTAGAATTGGTAAACCCCACAAAAATCTATCTAGTGCTCTGTATATGACACTGGGTGGCTTTTCTTTTATCATGACCATGCTTTGTAATAGCCACTGTATTATCTGCATAACTCAGAGCAGGAAAGGGCAGACAGAATTTTTATTGATAAGCTAAGAATGCAAAATATTTATTTAGTACTGACTACTGTTTTATTCTTCAGAATGGAGAGTTGTGCTGTATTATCTCTATCCTGAGTTTACATTCTGTACATGTGTCTTACACATATCCTTTGGACTACGGCAAAATCCATTGATCTTTAATAATTCTGCTTTTCCAATGCATGTTTCTGGTAATCTTATCTAATAAACGTATCCACAACTGTTATGACTTAACTGAAATTACATGTGCGATGAATGTAGCCAAATTTCTCTCTTATTCAGTATCTGTCTACCCAAAATAGAACTTACTTTCATTTCATGTGACACCGAAATACAGGTATAGCAACACACTTTAGCATAGTTTCTTTTCAGTATGTTAGCCTCAGGCTTATTCAAAATATACATGTTTTATCCATTTGTTTGTGCTCTCTTTTACTGGCCATTTCCTTTCTCTTTGTTTTTTAATTCTTTCCCCCCTGCACCCCCAGTAATTTTTCCCCCAATATTATTCTGTTGTTCATCACAACTCTCCCTAGTGATGGATCCCGAACAATACTGTTAGTTGATTTTGACCATGACTCAGTGATTCTCCACAGGTGTAAGTAGACTCGGATTTCCAACTAGAGTAGTGTAATGAAAGAAGTTCATTATATCTGTGTTCCTCATAGGGGTTCACATCTTCCATAGCCATGGGTTTTATGAGACATTCTGTGATTTACTGACATTTTCTACTAAATGCTTTGACAGTATATAATGCGAATAGCAATGTTTAAAAATTTTACCTATTTAAATGATCAGATGATGATAAAGTTTCTCTGCTGAGTATGTGGAACGTTTTCATTTTTGAAACAGCACATTACAAGAACCTTTCAAATGCAGTTCCAGTCACAGAGTGATTCTGCTGGACTGGAAAACATAGCCATCTTTTCCCACCTGTGGAAGAGACCAAAACACGCTGTGTTGCAGGGAGAAGAATATGCCCTTGCTAGAAAATTCCAGATGGGGTGAGACAAGTCCAAAGAGTGCAACTAGAACAGGAAGATCAACACACTTTCCAGAGAGGGTGGGGATTTGTTTTAACATGTAGAATTGTGAAGTAAAGGATCTGAACAATCAGAGAGGCTTGAATTATAAATCATAAGGGGGTAATGAATTATATTAGTATATACATGTGCCTTGAAAAGAGCCGAATGAATGGATACATAGATAAAAATTTAAAAACCTATTTTCATGGACTGATGGGTCACTACACCATAGCAGTAAGAGCTGTGTTAAGTGCACTAGCAAAAGCTCTGTTCTAACTTATTTTTTCTCATCTTGAACATGGTGAACATGGACTCCACATATCACATGGGTGTTTTTGAAACGAGATTATAATTTCCATTAATCCTTTTGTATCAGACAGTTCTAGTGGAACATTATTCTTTGCAGGCAACTCCATGACTATGTTCTCCCCTGTAATGTTGTAAAAAAGTTTTTCTGCAAGATCCACTATACAAACTACTGTTTAAGCTTTTCCTTCATTTTGGAATGTGACTCCTAACAGTCACCTGGCCCCAGAAATAAACCAATGTATCTATTCCTATGTGCAGTCAGATGCAAGGAACTGTGAATCTACTGTGCTGTAGGCTACAGCCTGTTCTGTAACTTCTTTTCTTTAAACTTGTAAACTAACTTTTTTAAAACTTGGTGACTAACTCATTTTTTCAGTAGATTGTTTTATTACACTTAACACAGGATTTTAAATTAGATATAAAGGCAGGGTTTATGCTGATACAACAGCAAAATACCCATTGACTGATAATTCATTCCGTTAAACCTGTAACCCATTTCCTTAAGGTGTTGCTTTGACCGCTATGTGACATTCTGAACTTTCATTTGCAGTGGAAACTGAGGATGCTCTTTAGTTTGCTTAGTTCAAGTCTGAGAGAAGATCATACTTAATGCAGAAATATTTGTATGAGCAGTTTGTCATATAAAAGCAGGCCACATTGGGTACTGCTTCATTTTGTCTCAATTCTCTGCCTATAATTTGGTCTCAGCACTTAATTACTCTTCTTTAGGCTTTTCATTTTACTTTAGAGGTAAGCCCTGAAGTCAGAAGGTGTGTGTAAGTTGGTAAGCACACTCGGACTGCAGATCTAAAGGACTTCTGTTCTTTTTGCCAGACGATAGCTGGAAACACTGCTTGCTTCATTAATCAGTGATGAAGAATAGACAGGCTTAAGACAAGAATCTAGTTTGACCATTTAAAATCAGTGATGTTTTAACTTAAGTCAGTGAGATCAGACTCAGGCTCATCTCACTTAGAGAATCACCCACATGTACTGGATCACCATGGAAAACACAAAGGAAAGCATGTACATTATTTATACTGCAGTTATTCAGACCTCATGCTGGAACTTCCAGGTAGAAAGATTTGAATGCCCTCAATTTATATTGTTTCTCATTCTATGTTGCTTTGTTTTAATTGATTTTGCTATACCAAGAACCAAGAGTTGGTTGTAGTAAAACCATGTGGTCAGTACATTTCAAATACGTTTCTGTCAGACCTCTTCTAAATTCCATTATGCAGTTTTAGCCAAATTCACAAGTCATGTAAGCAGATATAAATCCGACAACTTCATCAGGATTAAGAGCTAACAGTTCTAGTAGCAGAATCAATAATGGGATTGTACAAACTAAATTCTTGTGTATCCTCTATAATAAGTCAACTTGGCTGGATATTTTACTGGTCGGCTTTAAATGTTTGTTTGTTGGGCTGTTTGTTGGTTTTTTTTACCTCTTAGAGCTTTTTTAATGGTTGGAATCAGTCTAATATCTAAAGTCACAATATTTCATTGTATGTCTGCAGCAGGGGTAGAACACTGCAGTGTTCCTCAGTTTTTCACTTATTATCTACTTAAATCAAATCTGAGTAGTGGCCCTAGAGAGTGATTCACGTGATAAACCATAGTTTGTAATGAACTCCAAGGAAAAAAAATCACATTGCTACTTATTCAAAGAAGTTTGACTGTCTTTAAAGCTTGTTTTAATGTTAATAATGTGTGACTTGTATGATGATGTGGAAAAGGGGGATAATTTTTATTGAGTCCTACTAAAATACCTTAGGCTACAGCATGAAAAACCCTAAAAATCTCTAACCAGTTTGGAAAGAATTCTTTTTTTTCAGTAACATAAATTTAAAGTAATATGCTTAAAGATGCATGATATTTCTGCACATACACACCCAGATGGAAAAAAATTAAATTAAGAGGAGGTATAACAGAGGTATTAACATGGTTATGTGCATCTTTAGGCTGTCTGTAGGAATCAACTGTCACATTTAGGTTTATGAAATGCTCATTATCAGTGATGTGCTCTATTTTACACTTCCATGCTGAATGGCTCATATGTCCTAATTACTCATCTACAATATAATTATGATTTTAAAAAAAGAAAAAGGCCTGTTGCATTAAGGACAGAGTTGGAAATATTCCAATGTATTGCATTAATTTCCTTTAATTTATATGAGCGTGTTTCACTCCGCTAGGGAAGGTTAATTCACCAAGCTCCATTTCCTGCCTTAATCATCTACTGCAAGGATAGTAATGTCACGTTAATGCTATACATTGCTACTGTGGAATTTGTGGTCCAGCCTCTAGTGTTTTTTAACTACCTCTGAGCTAATAGCATATCTATGCATACTCTTTTAAACTGTTTTTTTATATATATTGATCATAATATAAGAACCATGTATTTCAGCTACAGGATTTAAACAAAGGAATTTGAACTGTCCTTGACTTTTACACCAGTTGCCACCGTAGTCCCTGGTTGAAGCCAGCAGTACTGTCTATCCAGTGCTTTACTAGCCACTCTACAACAGTCTGCAGCTGTGAAATTTGCTATCATGTACAGCAGTTTAAAACAAAGCATCAGGGGGGTTAAAAAGAAAGTCTGGAGATATAAAGTTAACTGTTGGCCAAAACCAGGCTGTCACCTATGACAGTAATACAGGGCAAGGTTCCAGGTGCTCAGTACTAAGACATAGGCCTAAAGTGCCTCTGGGAACTTGAAAACTAGGTCACCTTTGGGCGATTTGAACTGTACCCTTTACAGTAACAGAACTTTTCAGCATAACCAAGACTGAGAAGTGGCAGCAGAACAGTCCTGAACCAAGGAAGCAACTTTTATAGCAGGTGACCACTCCCAGAACTTTATAGCAGGGACTTAGTTGGACCAAATGGCCCTTAACTTTTAGCAGAGCCATTTCTCAATTTTCATGAAGCTCAGCATGCTGCTTGCAAAGCTCTATATGGAATAGCATGTTAAAGCTGTTACAATAAATCACTTGCTTCAAAAATAGACCTTGTATTTAGAGAAGCCATGGAGCCAAGTTACTCCAAGCACACATCATCCCCTCAGTGTATATTTCTGCAGCTCTGTTAATACTTAATTTTAACTGTATGCTATGCAGAAGTTATTTTTGCAGGGAAAAAAAAAGCTATTAAGTTACTGTCTGTTTCTAGCTTGCATCATAAATCAAAGAGAGGTTACCTCACTTGTGCTACAGAGCTTCATAAGTCAAAGTTACAAAGCTTTAGGTGTGCAAAAATGGAAGTTTCTTCCTGGATATATCACTTTGCAAGGTGATTAGAGACGTTGTAAGACTCTGAGATACATTCCGCTGTTAAAGATTTCAGATATAAAATATGTATGCAAGTCCTGAGTACAAGTCTAGACTTCTTATGCTTCACATGTTTAGTAGACAATGAATCCAGAGTTATGGCAGCTGGAAGTTTAATTCAGAATTTGGCAAAGAATAATCATCTCTAGAAAAAACTATAAATGCCTATCACTTTATTTTTATAATGAAATGTGGTTTTTATTTCTAATTCCAACCTTAAAATTCACTGCCCCAAAACTGTAATAAATATGACATAGAACAGTATCAACATGAAGCCATTTTTGTAATAAATTATATGGGACAAGAACGCTCAGAGAAATAAATGTTTTTGCCTGACATACTCTCCTTTACCGCCACACGTTATTCTAACCACCATGAGCTTGTGGCTGCATCGGCCGAGGAATCATGAACAGACATTTCCAAGCATTTTCACACTGTTTTAAATATGCAGATTTGAATGATAACAGGCCATGTCAAAGACAAAATGAGCCATAACATACTCAATTCACTTAAAATTGAACTCTATATGTTTTTAAAGAGTGATGCTTTCAAAGCCATGTTTTGGATTGCTGTTATTCTGGATGAGGAGCTATAGACCAGAGAGAGGTTGGGATAAAAACTACCATGTGCTGTTTCACAACGTTTCACTTTCTGAATTGCAGTAGCCTTCCTATTAAAGATCCTCATGTAGACAGTGCCTCTCCGGTGTATCAGGCTGTGCTTAAAACTCAGAACAAGCCGGAAGATGAAACTGAAGACTGGAGCCGCCGTTCTGCCAATCTGCAGTCTCGGTCTTTCCGCATCCTTGCCCAGATGACTGGAACGGAGTACAGTAAGTTGAACAACAAAACATGCCCCTCAGCCTGATTTCAGATTCTTGTGTTTTCTTACTCCAGTATTAGCAACTGATACTCGAAGAAGAGTCATATCCAGCTTGTAGTCATTGTCAGTGAGGGCTAAGATTGGAGAACCCTAGACGTAATGGGGGAATCAAAGTGTTCAATCCACCTTATGCTTTATGCTTTATGAAGAAAATTCTTTGATCTGCCAGGGGTCTCACCATTAACGTATAACAGACTATACAGTAAAAGAGCATTTTGGGACCCCATAGTTCTTTCTTACAAATCAAATCTCTGCAGTGTAATCTTTCATTTTCCACCAGCCTACATGTAACAAAGCTGTCCATTCACTAGCAAGATAAACAATTTACGTGTCTTGTAACAGGCTTTTATAGAAATGACTTCCAGAGGTCAATAAAAATCATGTCTCACCATGTGTATTGAACTTACAGTTCTGTCATCAGCCCTGTTATCTAAACCTAGATCTGCTATGAATGTCATGGGAGCTTGAACTTTGTTGCCTATGGAAATGTTTTTCTGACCATCTGGTACTAACCTCAGAGCTTGTTTCTGATGTAGAGGGTCTAGGGACCTTTCCCACATCAGGGGGAAATACTTCCTATTACCTCCTCATATGAATGTGCTGCTGCCTCTCATGCCTTCCTACAAAACAGCAGGCCCTGTCTGTAGAATCATTGCCTGCTGCTGTGAAACATTGCCAATAAATGAAGGAGAAAGTAGTTGTATCAGCTACTTTCCTGCTAGCAGCCTTTTTCCTAGCTCTGGGGAACTGCCCCTCTTCATGCTGTTCTTACACATCGTACTGCTGTAAAGTCAGCATGAATGCACCTTTAGATAGGCCTTTGATATGTTTCTAAAGAACTTATAATTTCATCATAAAGCAAATTCCTTTATTTCTTTCTTTTTTTAACTGAAACATTTTTTTGCCTGCAGTGCAAGATCCAGATGAAGAAGCCCTGAGAAGGTCAAGGTAGGCAACTCCCTGTGAAAAATACAGCTTTCTCCTTACTGATAACCAAATAATGTTTTAAAACAGCATTAATATTATCTTTTTTCCTTAAAATATTCTAATATATTTACTTAAAAATCACTAAAATTAAAATGCTAGCAGTGAGAGGCATTTGAATGAAAGTGATAACAAATTAGCATGTTTTTTAGGAAAGACAGTGCAAAATTCCCGAGGTGTGTGCTCAAATCTGAAAGTTCTCTGCACATGCAACCTTTGTGTACGTTACTGGGTGTGTGAATGCAGTGCCTTCCTAAGACCAAGCCCTGTGTAACTACTTGATTGTGTAACTGGATAAAAATATATTATGTTGTGATAACACTGAAATTTGTGAGCAATTTATTTGGATGACCCTGTGATTGACATTTGGTTCACCTAAAATGATACAGTAAAGGAATTGTTTCCGTCCATACGCATAATAATTTGCTTATGTTTTGATTGGAATAAATACAACCCACATTTGTGGAATATGGAAGCACAGGACTGCTTTTGCTAGCGGATAAATATATTTGTTTCATATGATCTACCAAAAATACTAAAAAAAGTGGATACATTCAGAGATACAATAAGGAATTAAAGATCTATCATCATCTTGTGTTGTCTTGCATAGCCAGGAAATAGATTTATTAGAGATTCTTTTGTTGAGCTTAAAAACTGCAGTTAAATCAGAGCATCCCACATGCAAGCCTGATTTTTCTTTTTGCCTGCTTCAGAGCCCTATATCACATTAGCTACTGCAAGCCACTGGCTGGGCTTGTGATGCATTTGATACTCAATCCACTTACTCTTCTTTTACTTTTTCTTTTTATACCGCCATGTGGCTTCTGTAAAGGTTCTGAGCTTTCGATCACAGTGAAAGCTGCAAATGTTGAATCCGTGAGAAAGATGTCTGTCATCTTCCCTGTGAGAGTACCAGTGTACTTTCAGTTTATGTGCGCTATAAACCTTCCACTGCAGTTCACCAAATTTCACGGCTAGGTATCTGAACATCAGTCTTGACATTACATTCCTCAGGGATTTATTCCTTCTCTCAAACATGCAAGCTTAATTCTTATTAAATGTATTGCGCATTACCTGTTTTGATGTAATAGTACACATCCAAGTCATTACTATGATGGGATTTAAAGCATTGTCCTGAACTTAGCAGTCCCCATCACACATCAGTGAGTAATGTGGTTTTTTTAACGAAATCTTTCTAGCTGTAGTCTATGGCTTTGGAAAATAGTAGGTATTGGAAACTTAACACGGTATCAGATACAGTGAAGACAACTATCTAGTAACACATCATGTGTACATTGCACATTCTATTCAGTGTATCTTCAAGTACATAACTATATCCACTGTGCTTTGCACATTTTCTGCACTTTTCAGGTATCACTGTGTTATCCATTTTTCCCCCCCCCTGCAAGGACAGTTGTGGTTATGAGTACATTTAGGCACCGCTGTATTACCTAAAGAAGTTTAAGGGCATCCATTGGTGGTAGAGGCAGAGAGGAACATATAGTAGGTAGTTAGACAGCTACAGCGCAATTGGCATGAGCTATGGTTTAAGGAATGAAATGGGGTCTCCTTCCTACCTGATAGTGCTTGCCCTGTCTTGGTTTGGTACCCACCTCAAACCTTGCACAGGCTCCACTGCAGATTTGGTAGAAACAGCTCTAGTTATGCATGCCTATACTACTCTTGGGCCTACTGGACCCCTTCTGTTTAATCTTTTGGCAAGACCCCTACTACTGATTTTGTGAAGGATGGAAGGACCTATGTCAGATGCACGGGATCTGTACTTCAACTCCACTCTTCCAGCACAATAATGGAGGAGAAACTCCTCTTCAGTAGGTACTCCAGCCAGTATCACCACACCTTTCTCCATCCCCTCGGTTTGGGATCACCTGAAAGGCTTCCTGGACTCCTGAGAGCAAAAGGTTCCTGTGGACCTGTGTCTTGCCAGATTCAGTGTTGCATTAACCCCATGCTTTGCTAGCATTCTGGAGAAGTCCTTCATAGGCCAAAAACTTAAACTGCCAGAGATTTCACAGTGTAGGAAAGTTTTGTCTCAGGGCATGCTGTGAGCAGCCTCTCCTTGGTGCTTTCTTTCATCTCTTTGTGTCAGTTTTTCAGCGTAGTCAGCAACAACTGCATGAAATGGTGATCAGGTTTCTTCCAGACTTGAGGGGAATAAAAAAAAATAAATGCATGTAGCTTATTTGTGGCAGAACTGTTTTACATAAAAATAGTCACTTCTAGATTGCTGCTTCTAACTTCATGACACAGAACCCATAAAGCTTGGGAATTCTGAGGCGGCAGAGAATTCTTTTCATTTAATATTAATGAGCACATTGCATGACTGTCCTTTTCTCATACTACTGCTATTTTGAAGGCACAAATAAGACTATCACTTACCATGAAAACTTTGCATTGCTGTTATGATGATGGTTATGGAATATTGTCCAGAAATACGTTATCCATTTCAAGCCAAACAGATGTTTCTGAATACCATTTCCTTGAATGGAGGGGTGTATCTTTAAAGCAGTATGGGAATTCTTAAATGTCAATAGACCCACAAAGACCCACCGTAGTTAGTATGCTCCAATGTAACTTGAAAAAGGCTATAATGAAGTTTCAGCATTTCAGCGAGGAAGACTTTATGTCTTTTAATTACTTAAAAGCATAAAAGATAGTTTGAGAAGTCATACATCAAGACTCCTTTTGGAGTGTTACTTGCATGACACTGTTCTAGGATTTAGAAATATCAGTGAACTTGTTGGCATTTACTCTGTTTATTGTTTTATGCTTTCTTCAGCCTGAGGAGTAAAACCAGCCCAGTTTGTGTCCTTGCTCTTTGGCTGGTTTCACTCTCAGGTTCCACGCATTAACACAGTTGTCTTGTGTTTTGCATGTAAATAATGAGGGGGAAATTACTGCAATGAATCAAATGAGTTTTGCAAATAACACGAACCTTTTATTTTCCATTCTGTTTGATATACTTCTCCTTGATAGTGCTCTCATCCCACATCCTCCTCTTCCCCTCTTTATTTACAAATCTAGAATTTAAACTTTAGAACATCCAGAAAAAATTAAATCCTGAGAGGTGCTGAACATTGCTTACAACTTGCTTGAGTGCCCCAGTCTTCAGTCAAAGGTACCTAGAGGTGTTCGCAGGAGGTGACCAATACTTCCCAGGGCTGTGCTTTGAAAATCCTTTGCTATTCTGCTTATTGACACGAATGACCAGAAATATTTATGCAAATGTAAAACCTTATACTCACTTTATGCTTAGAAAAGCTATAGAAAAGTACTGCTGAAACCTGTGGAGATACATATACATGTACATAAGTTGACCCAGGTATTACAGAATGGAAAATACTTGCATTAATTTTGCTTTTGTATGGAGTTAACTTTCACTGAGTACTGCTGAAACCTGTGGAGATACATATACATGTACATAAGTTGACCCAGGTATTACAGAATGGAAAATGGAAAATACTTGCATTAATTTTGCTGACTGATTAATTTTCACTGACTGTTCAGTTAGTGGGAGGGAGGGAAAAGCCAAGAGACTCTGCTGGCAGGAAAACAATGGGATTACACTGCGTTTCTAGCAAAAGCAGCCCTGTAATACCAAGCACAAGTCAAAGAATATGAAGTTACATCAGGTTACTTCTCAGAAATGAACAACTGCAAAACCTTTCATATATGGTCCAAAAAGGATCACCAAGCCTTCTTTGCACTGATTTGAAAGCTGAGGAAAATATCCAAATAAATTGCCATTGCCCTAGTTATAAGTCAGGTGAGTGGTAGCCATGGTCCCTAACCCCTTTCTTTCTCCCTCCTTTCTTTCTTCTCTGTGTGTCTCTCTCTGTCTCTGTCTTTCTCTCTCTCTCTCTCTCTCTTTTTCTTCATGCCACAGGGAAAGGTTTGAAACGGAACGTAACAGCCCACGCTTTGCCAAATTGCGCAACTGGCATCATGGCCTATCAGCGCAGCTCCTTAATGTCAAAAGTTAAAAGCCCACATTTAGCAGGCAAATACACAAGACAGAGAATTATAGTAAAAAAATAACTTCTGTCCTGAGTTAGAGCCTAAGAGTGTCACACACGTGGGAAAGACTGCTAAGGCCTCTCTCTGAGTGCCTGTCTTCTGTAGATTTCCGTTGTTAGCCTGTTACCCATTCATTGTCACCAAAAGTAAAAATACCGATACAACCTGGTTCATGTTCTTCATTATACAGTAGATTAGCTTTTGTTCTTTACTATATCAAATGTAACTTCAGTATACAGGAAAACATCACTATTGTACTCTCTTGACTTTAATTCTAGAAGAAAATGAGAGGGAAGTTATTGACAGTATTTCTTTAGGAGGAAGAGGAGTGAGACTTTTACTGTTTTACTGCTGTAAAGATAATTAAGTAGGAGAAAGAGATGAAAAGGAAAACTGACTGAGCCTGGCCTAGACTTTGCTAAATGTACAATATACTTAGTTTGCATAGTTGATTAATGCTGTTTGAAATAAGATATTAGTAATGTGAAGTTGTATTTCTTCAATATATTATACTGGTAGAAGTCATTTGCTGAAACCATTGCTGTAAGTTTTCTGTTGGAAACCTGAATTTGTTGTTATAGGAAAGGCAGAGAGAGCTGTGGTTGCTCAGGATCTGTGAGGAAAATGACACTGTGCTAGAGGTGATTTAGGAGTGAGCAGAATATACAGTACTACTGGTGCACTGAAGTTTTTAATAGCATCTTGTAAGTTTTAAGGAATATGTAAGTTTTATGGGATACGTTGCCCATTCTGTATTGCTCTTGCTTTGACTCAAATTTTTTCTGTATATAGCAGCATGCTTTATCTGAAATAAAAGGTTTTAAAACTAAAATAATTATGTGCCTGTTTTACACAATACTTTATTCTGTTTTAAAATAGTAAGTGCTTCAACTGATTATTGGAAGAAGGAGAGCTTCTCTTCTCTTTCCATAATAGAAAATTTGGACAAAAGGCTTTCCCCTATTGCCTGTAACTCTTACTGACCTTTAACTTATCTGAACTAGAAGAAACCTGACAAAACAGCTGAAAGAACAACAACAAAACTGAACAAATATATTGTATTAGGTGTGAAGGAAAACAAGGCATAATTAATAGATGTTTAACATTTCCACTTGAATAATCTGCATTCTCTGGCAATAATGTATTAATTTATGCCCATGGTGAGGGCACTTGAGACATTGCTGGTGCTTAGAATGGGATCTTTTTTTGTTTCAGCATCACAACAATGCTTTGATTTTAAGCTATGTCAGTCAAGATGTGGCAAACCCATAGCAAAAGCCCCCAAATATTTCTACATTCTGTTGGAAGTACAGCAAGAGCAATGTAATTTCCTTTTCTAGTTTATGCTCTGATCATTAAATGAAACAAAAAGTGCAACTAAATTAAGCTGTTTATGGTTCCCACAGAAACATTTGCTGTTAGCCCTCGACACTCTGCATTAGAAGTCCTTGGTGTTCATTGAAGCAGAAGCTTCTGGTAATACCACACTGGTCTCTGCACTGGTTGACTCTGTTGCAGCCCTGCCTACAGCCCTCAAGAATTTTTTTTCATTAATTTCTATAAACTGCAAATTAGATAACTTTACCTGGTAGCAGTAATTCTGAACAAAGAGATTAGTGCATGAGATTAGATTGAAGCTCTTATGTTCTTTACTGTTTCCAAACATCTGGAAATTATATCAGCAGTCCATACCAGAACAAAGTTCAGTCTAAAATAAAAAATCTAGCTATCATACTTTAAAAAAAAATGGTTATTGTTTAGTATTATTGAAGAGTACCTGAGCACTAGTTCCTTTTAAAATGCATTTCATCTTTCTTAGATAAGTACCATATAACTCAGTAAGCATGCCATTTAATACACAACATTCATTTGTATTTTCCTTACAGGAACACAAACAGATTCTGATCATGCTCTCTTATTAGTGCCTGTGGAAAATCAGCATCACTGCATGAAATAAGAGCAACACTTTAACTTTTCCTGAATGTTGCTAAGATCAAATTCTGGTTCAGAGTGGGTGAATTTTATTTCTATACGAGGAATTTTGATAGGATTTAAAATATCAATAGGCAAATAAATTTGTTTCATAAACTTCAAATGTACCTAAGTAAAAAATCTTCCAGTTCTAATTTTGAACCAGATTAAATGGTTTTCTGAATAAGTGATAATACACAATTCCTATTTAAGTTAAAACATTGTATCCTTAATGTTTTATGAACATAATAGAGATACTATTTGTTTCAAATAGACCTAGTGCATGTACTATAATGAAAAATAAAAAAAATCTAGATGATATCTCAATGTTTACACTTAATGTTATTTTTAAAGGTATTTTTTTAGTATTCCAAAAAGCATAGTTTGATCAGATATGAAATTAATGTAGATGCAATTAAGGAAACCCTTCCCCTTTGCTCTGCTTCAGTGGATTTAATGATAAAAATTTAGTGTGTATAAACCAAGTAATCAGATAGAGAAGTACTTGTAATCCTTTTTCCTGGAGGTTACAAAATAGAATTTCCATTCTTTATATAATTACAGAAAAAAAGTAACAAAAAAATATCTTCAATAGATTCTGGAACTTTTGCAATGATAAAGACCTTTTGTGAGGGTGCCATTGTTAATCCCCAAGGCAGGATTGTTTACTACAGTATATTGCTACTACTTAGTCCAGTCCCCCGTAGAAAAACCTCCCAGGTGATGGGCTTTGTTAATTAAACTGTCAGTCCAATTGTTCTATCCAGTTTCTTGTCTATATTTAGACCAGTAATGCCTTAACTCTATCTCCTCAAAAATCTGCCCTTATGTTGTCATGGCAATCTTCAAGCCCAGAAAATGAATGTTACAGATCTTTCTTTGTACAACTATTAAGAGGCTTTGTTTTTCCCTCCTGAGTAGGAGACAAAGTTTATCTGTAAGGTGGGGAAATTGGGCTGGGTTTGTCATTCTACTACATCTCATTGCTAAAGGCTGAAACAGAGTTAAGCCTGACAGGAAATCATTAACAGCTTTAAGAAACCACTAGCTTTGTCCTAGCTAATGGTCAAGTCTGGCCTGGTTACACCCTATTTTTAGTATGTCTGGGCTTATCTCTCTGTATGTTGCTTCTGATTGATAACCCCATCCTGCAGTGTTTCTTGACCATTTACAGAAGTCTGTTGTTTAGCCTAGGAAAATGAGTCTCAGATAATAACAATGAGGCTTAAAATAGGTTCTCGATTTGAAGACTCGATGAGTCATGTAATTCTTTAAAATAGCACTGATGATAGGCAGGTGTATCTGTCCCATGCTGAATATATTTTGAACTGTGACAGTTCTGCTGAGCAGAGGACAATGGTTGGTGACAAAACTGTCTTCTAAATAGCCTCTGTGCCAAAAATAAAGACACAGGATGTGGATAGTAATATTAACACCCTGCCCTTCCCAATATTGCTAGTAAAGCATAGTGCTAAAAGCATTTAATGAAGATACAGCAAAGCTGATGCCAGTAGGAAATCAAAACCAAAAGGCCTTCCAGGTAAATCTGCTTGTCTGGTTATGACACAGGGAAATGCTCATTTTCTGCTGTGGTGTAAGACTTTTTGATCTAAACTAACCTGTTTCCTGAACACTGCTGCCTTGCCTTCTACTCAAATGGTCTCCTCCTCACCTCCTACAGTGCTTAGTTTGCAGCAGGCATACTGACTGCATGCAGCATGTGTGGATGGGATGTGGCTACAGTGTGGCTTTAGTAAAGCAGGCATGAAAACTTGACCTCTCTCCCTTTCACGCATGAAGAAATTACGAAAGGAGAAAGGTTCTGTGGCTCCTTCCCTTGCCTCCCTCTTTTCCCGCCTCCCTGCATGGGAAGCAAAGTTTTTGCTATGTAATAAATATAGAGGTCGCTTTCTCTTCATTGCAATTTCTCTCTTACTATGCACAGCTGTGTGGAGTGTATCTACAGTAGCAAGGAACAAGTATTTTAGGGACTACTTTACCACTTTTGAAAAGTCTAACTCTTGTGTATCACAGAGCTATCTGAAGCCTTCTTCAGGGGCAGAAGAGGTGACACCAATTTTTAACTTGTGCTCTCAGGTTCCTACAGGGACTAAGTTGATTTTGTGGCTTCCTTTGCAGTATCTGCCATGAGTTTCAGTGACTGGAACTATCATTACACAAATCAGAAAAAAATAATGGATACTTCAACAAATGTTATTTTGCAAAGATAAAAAGCTAGAATTTTGGTATGGTACATGGTAGTACCAGATAATTATTTTCTTTAATCAGTCAGGCTGTAATCTTTATTCTGCAATATACATGGAAATTAATTGGCCAAAATTTACTCTCAAGCACAGTAACATTCTTTGTTCTTCTGCTGCTTATCAAAGCCATCTGGTACCACCAGGACAAGCTAAGGCGTCTGGATCCCTTTCTTCATTTGCCAGAATTTCCAATGATTAGCAATGCCGACCTGCCCAATAGCTGAAAACTTTGTCTATACACTAAGCAGATTACCAAAATCCTTTTGAAAGATGTGCCTTATTTTTCCACAACAGCCCATTAAATAAAAGCAGACTCTTATACGTAGCTTTCTTATTTAAGGAACATGAATGCATTAAAGAATAATGAGCACATCATTTAATATATTCTGATCCCCACTTACCTTTTAGCACCTAAAGAATGACAGGAAAGTAAGAATAGTGAAATAACTAAATTGTCTCTGGAATTCTGAGTGAAACCAGAAGAGAAAATTGATCAAATATTATGTCTGTCTTCCAGGATACTCCTGGAAGTTCTGTGGGAAAAATAAATCTAGAGAGCATAAATTCCTTGTTTTCAAGCTTGTTCTCAGTAGAAGCAATAGATCAAAGATGGTGACCATAGGACATGGTGTATCTACTGGAATGTTATCACTTAAAATTGAAAGCATGAGGCTTCCAAATGAAATTAGCAAATAGCATGAAGCTTTTCTCAAAATAGTTCTAGAGAAAGTAATGCATAAGCTAACGAAGCTTGTTAAAGCTCAGGCTTCAATTCTGTGTGTGGATGTGTGTGTACTGACTTGTATTTAACATCTCGTCTTTACCATCTCAGTCTTCTGTGCATTCCTGTCCAGCACGTAACTTCTGCGTGGGCAGAAATTACCATCACTTTCATTCCCAATGTGTAACCTTTAAGAGTCTCCTATGCATCCTGTAGACGGGTAACCAAAATAGCAGTGCACAATACTACCTTTCTCTCTGACTACTCCTTTGCATTGCTTTCAGTCCAACAAGGAAAAAGCAGTTATTGCATGTAGCAGGCTTTCCAAAGAGCACGTGTAACCCAAAGGTACTCAGTTGTAGTCTGTGGATCGTCAGACTGGCACACAGAGCTTTGCTTAGGGTGAGCTGGAGAGCTGGCTGATAGCATAGCACTTGCACTGCTTCCTTGTAGTCTGCTTCCAAATTGCATTAATGTCAGCAAAATTACTCTAAATACTAATAACTTCCTAATAGTCCATTTCCACGTAAGCATTTGTTGTAGTTGACCCAGAACGTTATTAGAAATGAGAGAGAGGGAAGGTAAGAAAATCCTTAAGAGAATTTATGAAATAAGAAGTAACCCGCATTCTGAAAGGATGACAGCTAGACTAACTCACACTGCTTACTTATTTGGTTCAGAAACTGAATAGAAAAGACACATTAGTATATTTAAGATGCCGCTCCAAACTTAGGATAATACCATGTAGAGAAAGTATGAATTTTCTTAGCATCATTGATGTGTACAAATTAAAAAGTAGCTCTAAGAAACTACAAGCTGAAATTGAGGTCTGTGGATTCTTGTTCTTCTCTCAGCTTCCCCAAATCAAAGGGAAGTAATGATGAGCAGGAACAGTTCAGTGAAAGGAGAATAATTTCCTGGGGTACAATACCTAAACTTGATGTGCACTGGGTTTTTTATAATGGTCACAAATACGAACTTCAAGTCCTGATCCTGTGTTCAGGTGCCCGGTGGCAGATACCTGCACTGTACCAGTGGGGCTATAAAAAGCTAGAGGGAACCATTCAGATAAACCCAATCGCACAGTTAATGCCAAGATAGGGAATAATTATCTGAAATATATCACAGGTCAAATTGCTCCACATACTCAGAATTTTGCTGTCTTTGTTCTTATTAAAGTGATGTGTTTATCAACAATATAAATTGGAGTACACATACTTGCATGCCAAATATCACTAGGTAAATCTTGGAAGTGAGTTAACTGTCACCAACACTGATGCTGATATATTTTCAGCTGCATTTATTATTTGACTGTTATATTTAACAGTAAAGTAGTAGATGCCACTAAAACGCATCCATAGGAAGTATTTGCTTTGATTTTAGTGAGCTGCTTTGATTGAGTTCCATACTTCTTGTTGAGAATGAGTTGCTGATTGTTTTTTCTTCCACTGAATATATGATAATGCTTTTCCTATTCTGTGGCACTGTCTGCACAAACCAGGATACCTTCTGGGACAAATGTATTTTGCTGTTTTGGAAAGCAGACATACTAGTAGGATGTATTGCAATCGTTTTGGCGTGGGCTGCTCACATTCTTAACTACAGTGGCTGAAAAAGAGAGATTAGCTCTTCTGTACCTTTTTTCTGATCCCAAGCTGAAGTTTTAACTAAACCAGCATGACTGTTGTCTTCTGTCCTCTCCAGTTAACTGCCTATGATTTCTTTGTGTGTCTTATCATGTCTTTGTTAAGATAACAAAAATATAGTTTGGGGGGGAGAAATACAAATGGTCTCAGTAGTTTTGTATTCATCTGCCCATGGAAAAATTCTCATCTGCAAACACAGAAAGGTAGAAATAGCCTCATTGGATGAGAAGTGCAGTTAATCCAGCTCAGTTTCCAGTCTCTAACTGTGTCAGTATCTCATGCCTTTGAGACAAAAATGTTTGGAAGGCAATTATGAAATAGCTTTCACAGAACTTTACTCCCATAGGCCCTATAGGAAATTTTTAAAAAATTATTTTGAATTCTGCTTCTTAAACAGAAATTTTATTTGTAGGCAAATATGTTTATGTAAATATAAGTGCATTAGGATGAAAGCTAGTGTAAGCCTAATAAAGACAAGTCCTGCAAATCCACAACATACTACTAGAAAAACAGAATTTCTAATTTCAGTTAATAGAGACTGTAATAATCTGTAAGTCTTGGATAACTATTAGTAACTAATAGATAACTATTTCCTCTTTGAAAAAAGGCCAGTATGTATCTGTAAGGTTTTACAGAAGACTGCTGGATGATCAATACAGGAAAATACTGATAGACTGAATAGGAATATTTATTTAAAAAATCAACAATCTCTTATTAATGAGGGTGAGCTGATATTTTAAATACTCAGTTGGGATTCTGGAGTGCTTATTTCAGTTCTTTGTCCTGCTGTGGACCTTCTTTTTGACCATGAGCAATGCTATTAAGTTTTAGTTCCTCATTTGTCAGTTGAGAAAAATTTATTTCCTCATCTGTCCATTTGACAATGAGAAAAACTGTCTTGCTCCATGAGAATGCAAAGAAAATCAATTGTATGCACTTACTGCTTCAGTACTGAAAGACAGACAAGAGTTGAAGGACCCTGTGATCTCTTGTGCCTGATGTTCATTATGTCATCAGACCTTCATCACAGGTTAAAGGATTGTCTCTACAATATTGTAATGGAACAGAGAGGAGCTATTCAAGAGAGTGTGTCTAAGTCTGTTCTTCTCTAAGGAGAAGGCAGATCAAAGGTGCACAAGCTCCACGTCTCAAGTTACCTGTTACATGTACACTTTTCTTTGGAAATCTTCTAGATTTGGTTTCCAAAAATAAAATGGAATGGGAAAGTATTCCAATGTTCACTACATACAGTTTGGATTCAACAGACTGGTTTACTGGAAACTCTCTGACGTTTCTTAGGGCTCTTTTTTTAGGATCCAGTAGCACACACAAGCTTGGCTTGCAAACAAATTTTACGTTTTGTTACTCAAACTATTATAACTCTTGCTAGTGTGTCTGGGGGAAAGACTCTATTTCTATAATTTCATTCACTCTGTCTTTAAGACCGTATCATGTAGCATATTTTTATGAGAAGGAAATATTTCATAATTTTCACTGTGTAATATACTGTGTAATAGGGGAGACAGTATAATGCATAAGTAAATCTTGTTTGAGGTATGTCCAATGTTTAATAGAATATGTGGGAGTTGCACTGCTCTCCCAGAACTGTCACTGACTAAGGGCCTTCTGTCAAAAGCCATTTCAGCTGGGGACTAAAAAGACTGCAAACAAAAAATGCATTAATATTAAATCTCTCCCAGATAGCTCAAAACTACTATCCACTACTCTCAGTTATTGGAGCAGCCTGTGTAGCCACAAAGATACAAACTGCTCATAATATTCTGAGCCAAATTCTTTCATGTTGTGACGGTATCGACTTCACTGAGCCTGCCTCAGGGACGTATTTGACCCAAAAGTAAAATTAATTCTGCATTTAGTTAGCAAAAATTATTTGATTGTAAAGGCTGGAAATCCAGTAGTCTGTTCAACAAAATGCAAGTATTGCCAGTAAGAGGCACATCTGATCTTGAGCCTTTCTCACTGTGAGCCAAACAGAAATTACTCCTGCTGGCTGGGAAGAGAAATAAGTCATGGAAGCAAAACCATGAAGAAGTATTGTGTGCCTTTGGGTTCATCTTTCCCTTTACTCTTTGCCTTTTCCTTTGCTGTTTTCTGTGGAAGTATGTTTACTATACTTCTCTCTGTCTTCAACCTTCACAACTCCCCTGGCATTTTCCCTCAAAGTTATCCTTGTTGTACAACGTTATCCTTGTTATCCAATGTTGTACACTCATGGAAAAAGCTTCTGTGAAATCCTGACCTCCAAGTCAAGTGACATTTTTCCGAATTCTTCAGTACAGCCACCAATAGTGGAGCAGAAAAGTTTGGATCAGATTAATAGTAACAACAGAGGCCTAATGCTGCTTCTGTCTTACCCCACCTGCCTGCCTTTTGGTCTTGGCTATAATTTCTCACAGAATATTTGGTAACACTGGAAAGAAACAGCTCTTTATTGTTTTCAGGCTGTGACTGTGGTTTTTAACATTCTCGCATGATTATGGCTCTTGGTACACTAACACTTCCCCCAGCACATGCACAGTTTCTAATCCATCCTCTGCCTTGTTTCGTCCTGGCTTTCCTGTACCTGGCGTTCCAGTGAACTCACAGCTTGGTTACCATAAAGACAGTGTTTGGTTTCTCATTGCTTTAGAGTGGTCAATCAATTGATCTCGCTGGGGTATTTATTTTCAAGACAGGTTCTTCCATTCTGACCCTAATAACATTCTTAGTCAGACAGCTACATGTGAGGGTTGTTTCAGTTCTGCTGCTGGGTTTGAAAATCTGGCTACAATTCATGTATCTTGGGGTTACGTTTTAGTTAGAGGTTTTAAAATTTGTAGAGAAAACCTATGCTTAAACCTGGACTTTATAAATTTATTGGAGCTAAACTAAGGAAAGAGTATGTGGCTGTACGTATATGTACATGTATGCAAACACAGAGAGGAATGTATGAAATACTACTAATGATGTGGAAAATACT
This sequence comes from Mesitornis unicolor, assembly GCF_000695765.1. Taxonomy (NCBI): domain Eukaryota; kingdom Metazoa; phylum Chordata; class Aves; order Mesitornithiformes; family Mesitornithidae; genus Mesitornis; species Mesitornis unicolor. The sequence goes on along the minus strand of NW_010187323.1, from coordinate 45,980 downwards.
AAGGAGAGCCTTCTGAACCTAAAGTAAGACAATGATTGGAGCCCAATAAACCCACATAAATTAAAACATGTACTCTTTTTTTTCAAAGGACTTTTCAGAAATAAGGTTCAGTTAGATAAATGAGGACATTCGCTTTGTGTTTTGCGATTTTTAGATCACAGTTAAGAAAAATGTTCTCATTTGGCATATTTCAACTTTAAACATGTTGAAATTCCAGCACAATTCCTGAAATAGGAAAGGATGTAACCCCCTACAAAATTGCTAAATATTGAGACTATCTCAATTACTTAACTTAATTGGATTTCAAACTTAGGCGTCTAAGGCTAAAAGATTCTATTCTTTATGAAAATACCTATGATTAACTTCTTACAGACACATGCTTACAAAAATAACTGATTTAGTGCAAGCAATTGTGTATGTGTGTTTACAGAATAACAGCCTAATTATCTGTCCCTGAAGTTGAGGCTGACTTACTCCTCACTTCAGTGAAGGAATGATTTACTTGTTTCTAATCCAGCTCAGATTGAGAAAACTAGTACTTACTTGGGTAGGACAGAGAACTTTTAAGTCATGCTAAACATATATAATCCCTCTTTTACGAGTCCTTGTTAGCCATTTAACTGCTTATCACTTCATAATATTGGATCCTTGACGACTGCCCAAGGCTGATTATTTTTAACACTTGGAGTGGGCATCAGAATATGTTCCACTGGAATATTCTTGAAATTTTAAGAGGGCATTTATTAAAGAAAAAACTATGCCTGAAATTATACACAAATATACATTGTCTAATTTGTAACTGTTAATTTTCCTTCATTTTATTTCAATATTGAAGCAAAGTTGTTTGCAATTGAGAAGAAGCATACAGTGAACTTGCAGACTTGGAGGGTTTTACTTGGAGTGCTGAAGAGGTTTCTCACAACTGTATTTATGAGCAACCACTCTAGGATGCTTTTTGCAACCAAACATTTCTCCTCAACCCATCATCTTTCTCCCTGTTTTATTGTTGTTGTTCTGGAGGCTTTTTTTGCCACCACCGGCAACTGCGTTTTTCTTTATTCATCCTGTATCCCCTCCTTTCACAGAGACAAGGAAAATGTTGCTGCAGCACCAGAAAACAGGTAATGTTTGCTCTGTCTTTTTGGTTTCCCTTGTATTCAGAGTTTACCTCCACTTTCCTCGTATTGTTCTTACCTCGGAAACATGAAATTTGTACACTGAGCAGATGCTGAATGTAGAGGTTTCAACTAAGTGGGTTTGTTAGACATTTCTTTCTAAAGTAGACTTCAAAATGCTCTGTGAGATGGGTCAGGTGGGGATCATTTTTTTCAGAACTTATAAACCTGAAAAATAAGGAGCTTTTATCAAATGTTCTTGAAATTGAGTGTTATCAGTTTGTGATGGAGTTTTAAGAACCATTTCCACTTTAAACTTTGCCTAGATTGTTCAAGATATTTTAAAAATCTAAATAAGATTATCTTTTTTGTGTTTTAAGAACATTTATATATCAGATTCTTGCACATTTTGATTGATCTTCAATGGATTATGAGGTTCAAAACATAGTATCTCCATAAATAAGTTCTTCATTTCAAAAGTTGTTTTCTCCCAGTGAATCTCACACACTTTGTGGTTACACATAGAACGTATTGGTTTACATTAGTTCATATACTAAAACACACACGTGCTGAAACACGGGTACTTCTGGAGTGAACGTGACCAATTGTTTAACAGAGCAAAGAAATTCCTCTCCTTAGTTTGTCAATTCAGTCTCACTGCTGTCTTGTTGATTCCTGCCTAAACAATGTTCAACCAGTTCTTTTGTTTTGTTTTGTTAGTTTTTTTATAAGTCTGATCGCATTTGAACAAAGGTTACATGGAGTTAAATTCCAAGTGCAGGCATTATCATTACTAATGACACAAGCAATGGCAACTGGCACTTGGAACAATTAAGAAAATTTATTTTTATTTTTAAGTTAATCCTGTCAAAAGAATGAAATAAACCCCTCGATTCCTGTGTAACGACTGCCTATAGATTAAATTGAAAAAACAAGTAACATGTTAGCGTTTCCCTAGCAGTTTCATTTGTGTAAAATCATCTACAGGACTATACAGCTGCTCCACTGAAACATCTTCTATTTTTTAAATTTTTATTTTCTTTTATTTTATTTTAGCAGGAACAATTTCTGATCTATGACTGGTGTTAGTGTCATTCTACCTTGCCTTAATCTTGCATGGTTTGTCACACCATAGCTTTTCTCCACCTCCATTATCATCTCTGCTATGTGTCTTATTTTGATATTCCCAGCAATATGGTTTTCAGATTTAACACAAGGGACTTTTTTAATTATTTAAGCCTTTCCTGGTCTTAAGTAGTAATAAACTAATGAACTGTCAAGATTTTCACGACGACTTCTGCAATATCATGATGATCTCCTATGGCATAAGGAATTTGGGGATACAAAAAAAGGACACTGGATATTTACAGATATAACTCATCTTCCAGGAAAAGAGGAAAGGCAAATAGAGCCTTCATTATTAAACCTAAACTTAACTTGTTTTTTTTTTTTCAATTATGAGCTTCAGCACTTTTGATTTTTTTTTTAAAGGCTTTACTGCACATAAATAATAACTGCTGTCTTAAAGGGGCAGATATTAGCATTCTAAAATGCTGCTTTATTTGGTATGGTAAACAGTAAGTACATATATCTCTGAAAACTGAAAAAAATGAACAAACCTTTTTCTATTAAACCACCGCCTTCTTCTGTGGCTGGAATTCTGTCTCTCCCTCAGAAACCTGCTATTACCTAGGAAATTGGTGACATGATAATAAATACCTCATTTACAAATCCCCTTGTAATCTTTGTTACCCAGGCCTACAGCTACTTCGCATGCGGCACAGTATGTGTCCTCAAGTATTTGGCATCCCCCTAAATCAGGCACCATGGATGCCAACACTGACAATGCTAAGCCAGTGGCCTCCAAGGGGTCTGTGAGAGTTGGAGCGGGTACAAGTCAGAGGGAGGCCAGTTTCGCTGCTGGCCAGAAAGTCCCTCTTACTTCATCCAGTAATCAAAGGTACACTGTGGTGTGTAACTACATAACTGACCTCGTTTGGAGCTTTGGAATGGTTTGGTAATAACAACCTCTAACTCCTTCAGGCAGCAGTGCCCCTTGCCTAAAAGGCAGATGTCGAAGTGCTACAGATTCCAGCAACTTCTAGTACACGTGGGTGTTATGTTTTAAATGGTGCTCCTAAGGATCTCATGTACAATATAGAGACAACAGTCATTAAGCATCTTCTGCAGAGAAATAACAGCTGATATTACTCACTGTATTTCTACAGACATTCCCATATTCAAATGCTAAACTCTTCCATGTTATGTCTTTCTCTAAACACCTCCTCCAGCATATTTTTCTACGAATACTACAATAAGACATAATTTTTGCCTATTCATTTTTACTTTTGTTCCCTGTGTTTTCAATTCTTCACAAGAGATCTGGTGGGGGATGTGGAACAAAAATAACTTCATGCATTACATAAAGGAGACTAAGTTACTGTTTTAATAATCCACTCAATTGTTAGGACAAGAAGCCTCAGAACTTATGACTTTACTGAGAGAAGGAAGTGTAATCTGCACTTATTTTTTAAATGTGAGAGTGCATTTGTTGCTGTGTTTTCTCATTATGGTTGTTAACCATTATTATTCTCTTAACCTCTACTGATCTGTGTTCATAAGTAAAAATCAGCTGAGAAGAGATACGTGTGTTTGTTGTCATCTATGTAACTTACTCACATCATGCATTTTATGTTTGTTACCATAAATATGGAGATGTTTGAGAACATCCATTTCTTATGATTTTCCTTAAAATGCAAAATACTGTAAAGACAAAAATTGTACAGGTTAACTTTATTTAAAAAAACCAACCAAACACAAAACCAGACTCTGTAACATATGTAATAATGAATGATCTGTTTTATAAAGCAGCATTCACATTTATCAGTTCTTAAAATTCTTCTGCACTTGAAGAACTAAAAACAACAAAAAGAAGCCAAAACAAAACAATCAGATAGAAAAGTCTAGAAAGGAGGCAATCTTGAGGAAAATATGTTTTTAAATTGTTTTTTAGATATTTTACTTGAATATCTGAATAAAATTATTTAAATTTATAGTGGTTAAACTAATACTAGTCAAAGTCTGAATTCTTTCTATAAAATGGAGTAGAGAGTTCTTTACCAACTGCATATATTGTAGGTAACAAGATCACCCGGATTTTTAAGGTTTATGTCTATCTACTTCATTTGTATTTATCTCAATTCCTTGTCCTGTTAATATATTCTGCCCTGCAGGAAGGTGATCTAAGACTCTAACATTTTAATTGCACAAAAAGAACTATTACAGACAGCGTGTAAGATATAAAATGTGGTTGTACTTCTTTTCAATTTTATAAGAAATTCCAGTATATTTGCATTTATTTTATTTACATGTGTTTGTCCAGTTCAAATCTGTCTCCACACAGGTCCATGTCCACACTTTTTTTTCTTTTCTTAACTACGTATCACTGTGTTTTGGTTAATATTTTGGAGGTCATTACAACAATTAAGTAACTTCACTGTTTTCTTCTGTTCAGGGTATGAAGCTTTGATCCTTTTGAAATCTGTAGGAAATTTCATTTCAGTGAAAACAGAATGACAGAATAGGTGCAATCCTAGTTCGTATTTGATTTTAGGACAGGTATTAATTTCCATTGTATGTGCAGTATAGTTTCAGTCCTTTCCTGTTTGCCAAATCAAAGATGTGTAAGTACTAAGTTCTGACTTGACACGTTTTAATGTGACAGTTCCAGTAGCCACTTATGGTGGTTCACAGGGTGAAAAAAAATCCCACAAGTATTAAACCTTAGTAACAGACTAGCCTATAATCCAGACCTGTGATGTGCAATATGCAGCTACTTTGCTACGTAATCTATGTAACTGATACTGTATTAGCTAAGCGGAATAATCTACATCGTAATGCAAATGCATCAAGATGGAAAAAACTGATCAGAATTTCCAATGCATATTATGATGGACAAACTTTTGCAAAACTTGCAAAAAATGTGGAGTTTGAAAACCAGATCTAGCAAACAGCGTAAGTATTTTCAGGAGCTCACTTGTTATGTTTATAATTGCAGATGAAACCCATAAGGGAGAAAATACTGATTTTCTGCTATTGTCACAGGTTGCATTCAACTTTGAAATTGGTAGGCGTAACAACCACACTTCCATTTCAGCTAATCTAACAGTAAAATATTCAGCTGAAATAAAAGACACCTATCATTTAGACTACTAAATCATACCAGAAGGTGGAGAGTGGGAGAATGGGGGAAATGGGACAGTCCCTTGAGGAGCAAGGGGTATCACAAAATCTGAAGTACCAAGCACTCATCCTAGGTCCTGAGGAGCGTAATTTGTTGAATCAGTGCTTCTGAGAGAAGCAAAAGAGAATATTAGATAGAATGGCTGAAAGACAGAGAAAATATTTGCATAATGGCAAATTGACATGGGATAAAAAACTAAGAGGAAGAACGTTTAGGGGCTAAGGCTTGGCTGAAACACAGTCGTGGAACTGTAAGCTTTATTTTGTTGTTTGGTACTTACTGTGCTCAGGATGTTTTCATCAAATGTTTGGGGCATTTGTGCACTGCACAAGAAAACTGCTTAATCCAATCATCCTGGTAGGAGTCATTTGCAAGAACCCAGAGATGTGGCAGTACGCTTTTGAGTTAGCTCAAAAGAAGTAAAAACATATAAATTTAAGTTCTTAATACCACTGCTCATGGACAAGATGACTATGTCATGTACACTAATGCCCTGATTTAAAAATATATATATAAATAAATAAAAAGATGTATTAGGATAACTACTAAAGAAAATGAATCTACAGCACAATAACACGGCATCAAGAAAAATGTCCCTTATGACTGTGGGGCATATGTTTATATTGTCACTGAAGTTTGTGTCCCGAAATAGTATAATAATCTGAAAAGCAAATTGCAATTAGTTGTTTTTCAGTGGCTTATTTGTTCTGTGGGTAATAATTAATAAAATCCACAGTGGAATGTGCCTAAACACGAAATAAAGCTTTTGTCTTTTCTTGTTTCTTTCCCTGCCCCCTTTTAATTTTAAATGGCCTGGTGATTTCTGTTAGGTTTATTGGCGTGAATAATGTATGTCCATATTATTATTTTTTGTTGATACTAAGTTCAGCAAAGAACTTGAATCTTGTAAGTCCACTTAATGATGTTTTCCTCATTTGGTGTAAGGGCTCGTGGAAGACAATAAACTGAACCTCCCAAAAGATTGGTTCATTTCTTAGCAGTGGATGGCTTTGACTACAGTATCTTGCAAAGCTGTCTAATATGTGACTTTGCCCCATTTGTTTGTCTGTAAGAGATGTGTCATACTTTCTAAATCTGAGTGAGGCTGCAAGGCTGAAATATGTTACCGAGCAATCTGATAGCAAATGAAGAAAGACACTGCCAGTTTGGTACTAAAATGGCCACAGAATATGAGACTAGATTTTTATTATTATTGTTCATTCCAATTAATCTATTCTGCGATCAAATAAGGAGAAAATTAATTAAACATTAGTATTTCTCTGCTCCATGTTATCTGTGCCACAATAGCACAAGAAGGCCACAAGCATAACAGCTCATGCTCATCATCCACCTGGTTTTAAAACTGGTGTAGTAAAATTTTATGCTACATCTTCCCCTTGTATCTTGCACACTGTTGTATACGTAAAAAGGCATCTTATTTTTCATGGGTTGGACAGTGTAATGTAAGGTGAATTTAGCTCAGGAATGAGCTGACGCTCAATGGACTCCTTTTAAACATCTTTCCACTACCTGTATTGCACAAAACTGATTAAACCCAACACAAAACTGTGCTGACTGGATTTCTAGACTATCAAAACTTACAGGAAACCTGCTGATACAAGAGTATGATAATAGCCTTTAAACTGCTTTTCTTCATCTTATTAAAAAGTTTACTCCTAACATAAACTTCAGCTCTAGGAGTAAATATTGAATGAAATTTATCCAAGTTCAAAGAGTCTGTGACAGGCTTCTTGGGGCCACTTAAGTACCTCGTGCCATGCTTCCTACCACTGGCTTCAGTGGGAGCAGGACTTAAGTGCTATATAACACCTGGGATAAATTTCAGTCAAGCAGGACCAAAACTGCATTACAGTCTTAATTGCACATCTGAAAAGGCCAAACAAATGTCATTTTTTTTCTTTGCATAATTGTGCTTTTCCCTCAGTAACACGGGCTGCTACAATGTTTGCAGGTTCAAACATAGCAAGTTTTGTGCTCTACATTTAAATACGCACCTTCTTAAGATGCTTCTTGTTTTATTTGATTTAACTTGAATTAGCACCCCTCTTGAGCATGCTCCAGTGTCTACCAGTTCTGCCTCTGCTCCTGCATCACATGCTTCAGCTCATCAGCCTGCTACTGCTGCTCAAAATACAGCCAGTCTGATGACGCCACCAGCAACCACCTCAGTAGTACAAGAGTCTTTCTCATCCTCCTTCCAAAGGTAATGCTCTATTGCTTTGTCCTTTTGCAGATACACCCTTGCATGGCTCTGGAGACACTGCATACACATTCTTAAGTTAAGAATGTAGTATGTAAATGCTGTGACCTATTGTACATGCTTTTATATATTTTGGTGTGCTTTCTTATTTTTAAGTATGTTGTTCATGTTTGCAAAGAATTTGCAAAATAATACTGGCCTACAAAGTGTACCTTTAAGTCTGCAATACAGGTTGGATTTTCAGAAAGCAAGTCTAGGGTTAAAACTAGAGATGTTTTTTCACCACTTGTAATAAAATGAAAACAACTCCTTATAATAGATACAGTGACTGAATGAAGGTTCTTTCAATAGCATTTCTGCTGTATGACATGAAATGGAAAATGTCATTTACTCATGTAATTGAGCTTACCATATCACAGCAGATCTCAGTTAAAACATGGTGGAAAATGAGCAGTATGTCAGTAAAACCACACATTTGATGATTGACTTGCTCTCTAAGGTATTAAGTCAATTAATTTCTATTAGATTTATCTAATCTCTTTTCTCTAATGAGATTTAGCTGTAGAGCTATAATGAATTTCAGAGAGGTATGTATTTATAACACTTATAGTACAGTAAGAGTTGCAGTTGTGTGTTAAAAGTTGTCAGTCTGTGAAGAAAAATATGGGATATGTCACAGAAGGGAGGGGTTGGAAGGGACCTCTGAAGATCACCCAGTCCAACCCCCTGCCAGAGCGGGATCACCCAGAGAAGATCACACAGGAACACCTCCAGTTGGGTTTTGAATGTCTGCAGAGAAGGAGACTCCACAACCAATCTGGGCAGCCTGGTCCAGTGCTCTGTTACTCTCACAGTAAAGAAGCTATGTTTAAGTTGAACCTCTTGTGTTCCAGTTTGTGACCATTGCCCCTTGTCCTATCATTGGGCACAACCGAGAAGAGTCTGGTCCCATCCTCCTAACACCCACCCTTTAGATATTTATAAGCATTAATGAGATCCCCCCTCAGTCTCCTCCAGACTAAACAGACCCAGCTCTCTCAGCCTTTCCTCATATGGGAGATGCTCCAGTTCCCTCATCACTTTAGTGGCTCTTTGCTGGACTTTCTCCAGTAGTTCCTTGTCCTTCTTGAACTGAGGAGCCCAGAATTGGACACAGTATTCCAGATGTGGCCTCAGCAGGGCAGAGGAGAGTGAGAGGAGAACCACCCTCGACCTACTGACCACACAGGATTTAAACTGCTGTCACATCCTAGTAATTTTGGAGATAGTAAGGGTGAAATCCTTTGGTGCATATTATTATTTTCACTTTGTTTAATTTTGCTACATGAATATTCTTAAAAGATGTCTATTGTAGCATACTTTAAAAATCCAAGGTAAAACACAGTTTCAGTAATGCAAACTACCTTAAATAATTGAGACCTAAGATGTAGTCTGTCACATCTTAGATCTGTGTAAATGGGATTGGAAATGTTCTCTTGGCTCTATTTCTTGTTTACTTTGTTGCTAGTTGACTTAAATTATCTATACCAACTACTTAGTTTCTAACTTTAGCCAATTTTTTCCTAACCATGATTTGCTGGACTCCAGTGTTTTTATTCCAGTACAGGTAAATAAATCAGCCAGCCAGCAAAGGAAGTTTGAATAAGGTATTATTCTGTAATTCAGAACTGTGCCGTAAGGCACTTTCACATGAAATGATACGGTTTAAGTCATTTTTATCCCTCAGTTGAAACTGTAATGTGAAGAAAATGGATTATCTAATATATATTTCAAAACCAAATGCCTCTACTAAACTAATCATGCAAATAAGTTGTGTTTTAAATAGGAGAATCTTTTGTCTGGTTAACTGCTTGCATATATAAACCCTTAGCTTGAATTCAGACTCAAACATCTTCAGATCTTGCTGATAAAAACATGTATCGTTGACAAAAGTCCTGTCCTGAAATACTGTCTTTCACAGTTGTCAATAGGCTCTGGTTTTAAGATTTGTATGTAATGTGCATTTTGTCTTGTGTCCTATAGGAATGTGCTTGGTTGTGCTATTCTGTAAGTGTGCAGATGTATGCTACAGAAAACCTGTTCCTGGTAACTATGCAGCAGTCCTCTTGTATCTGAACTCTGACAAAGCTTGATTCTGATGCCACTATTTTTGTCCTTGTTAAAATATTTTGTACATGCTTTCATGCCTTTACTGTGTCTTCTGCAGAGTCCTTGCAGCCCCCAGCTCTCTTTCACAGCCTAAGCCTTTCCATGGGTCCAAGAACATGTCATTAGCAGCTTCCACTATTTCATCTGCTATCTCATCTCAATCTAGGTATATCTGTAAAGCTCTGTTCTTTTTTGTTTAACTTATTTTGTTTTCACTCTGTAGTACTCTTTCTGATTTACAGTTTTCAGGTTCTTAATAGATTGGCTTGGCAGAGACTATTGAAAAGCATGATGTGTTTAAAGGAATAGCCTTCTTGCTTATCTTTCACATTAAAACTGAGCTAGGAAACACCTAAGTTTTAGATTTAGGGTATGTGACCAAAAGATCCTTTTGGAATAAAGGTATTTCACTTGGTTGGTTTGTGCTGGTTTTGCCATCTTAAAGTCTTGTCTAGTGACACTGGGTGAGAATGACAGACTTTTTTTTTTCTTGGTGAAAACACAGGATCACAGGAATCACAGACGTCCTTTTATGATGCTCTTAATCATGACAAGTGAAAGATCACTGATAGGGAAAAGTAGCATCTATCCTAGAAAGAGAGAATGCTGCTGTGCTGCCTCACTGCTAAGCCTTTTCATTGCTTTCAGTAACAATCTGTCAAGACTAACAAAGGAGAAAGCAGTAGATTTTAAGATTCATTATTTAATCACAATTTTCAGAAATAATTAAAAACTGAATCAACAATACATTTGAGATTATAATTATCCATGTCTCTCTCTTATGTTGACATAAAAAGGTAGTTAGGAATCACCCAAAGATGATGTTTGAAGTTAACAAATTGTGCAAGTTTGAAGGCTACACACCAAGAAGTATAATGGTCTTTCTCAAGAGAAACACAGAAAACAGCAGTTAAGTGCCATGCATAGTTGTGGCATTTTGGCTGGCTCCACATCACTAAAACGAATGCAGAAATGAAATAGCTACAGAACAGAAAATCAGAAGGGTTCTGAGTTTTAGGATGTAAACATAGCTGTTTACAGCCATGGGAATTACATAAGGGATGTAATTCCCATATGGAGCTGATAAAACATAAGAAATAAAATTAACTGCTGATGCAATTCAATTTATTTGAGTGGAAATACACTAATCATAATCATACACTAATCTTCAGTTTCAATTAAACTAGGAGGTTGGTTAATGTCACCAGAATGCTACCAAGAATAGAAGGTAAGAACAGATGCAAGGGTATTTGCTGCCATTGACATCTAGTATTATATATGACCTTTCAAAATTCCAAAGTGATGAATTATTTAGAGAATTCATTATTTGTGGGTATCCATCATAAAATACCTTAAGGGGACCTAATGTTCACATTATGAGTACTTGGTGCATTTCAGAAGTAATTCCTACACTGCTTTTTTGATCAATACTCTGGTATGATTAAGCTCTTACATGTCACCAGTACTATTTCATCCACTGTTTGTTTTACTGACAGAGCTCTTTGAGTCAGTTGGAATGATCACATATCTCTGTGAGAAAAGCGATCTACAAAGTTGTTGAAGGAGACATGTAAAAACCTCTTATAACTAGAGAAAGTCCCTTGCTTCCTGAGCAACAATAGCTGTGCATACTGGAGCTTCTTTATAGCTCTGGTGTGCAAAAATTATTTCTTCTCAGCAGTATAAAAGTCTTATTTTCAGTATTTCTCTCAGTCGAGGACTGAAATTAATCCATTGGTCAGAACATGAAATTAAATTTAAGCCTTGGTGTGACTACTCTGGCCAGAAGACATTATTCATGTTTCATGAGTCTATTTCTTAAGACCCATATAAGTCTTGCTATGAGAGGTATATTATTAAATACCTGCATAAGAGATTTCCTTGGTAGTCTGCTAGATTCAGTGAGAATCGTACATAATAATCAGTAATACACCTCTGAAGACTGCATGTAGTAGTAGTATTGCATGTAATACTTTTTAATTCTGCAATATATGCATATTACATTGAGATTGGCATTGATGTTACAAAAGGCCCTAGTTTTTCCCCTTCAAGACAGTCAGATAATGAAACACGTTCTGCATTCCTCCAAAATTGTTCATTGATTGTAAGATAAACATCTCAAATGCATTGTATGTATCACTCTTAGGGACTCCAATGGTAAAATCTTAATCAGGTTTATTTTCTTGCCCACCCAAGATTAGAAAGGCATGTTTTACACTTGAGTGAAAAAATTCTATTCACTGACAATTTCTGAGTATTTTGAATAGGAGGATATAAGGGGAGGGCTAAAGAACACATCACACTTTCAAAATGTCAAAACGACAGATTTTCCAGTTTCAAGAAATGGCTTTATTTCAGAAATAAAATTTCCTTTGGATGTTGTTTTTCTTACTCTGCAAAGCTGTCTGACTAGGTGAAGACAGACATAGATTTGAACACTGAGAGTGCTGCTAGTCGGAGGGGGAGCGTTCTAAAATTGGATATGGAGTTCTAAGACTGTGCTCAGAGTAATCTAAAAACTTCAGGAAACCCTTATGACTGTGTGAATCATAGCACTGTGAGCTTTTAAATCAGAGTTGTCAAAGTGGTAGGTCTCTAGAAACCTTTAAGAGACAGATAGTTTATCATCATAGAAAGTCCTTAAAATAAGGCTGCCCAAGTAGGCAGAAGGCATGTTTTCACAGAACGGGTAACGTATGCATACTTTTTTAAACTGAAGGTTATTCATTTGAGAAGCTCATTATTCATTTGTATTAATGGCAGATTAATATGGACTGACCTTCTGAATCCCAGCATAAGCACTCTTCACACTGAAGTATGGTAGCTATGTTGGTCAACTGCTGGCATAGCTTTTGGTCTATGAGTTAGATGGTGATATCTTTCATATTTTGGGACAAATTTACTCTTCTATAAAAGAGCTATGTTTTCATTGCTGTCTTGGAAATGACAGGCAACAATTACATATAGTTTACATATAAACAGCTAATAAACAAGTATAAAGATATCCATTATTTGCTGACACTACTTGCATGGCTATCTTAGAGCTAACATAATCATTTCTTGATTGAACCTTTATCCATTTAATTTTGCATTTCCTTAGTGGGGAGAAGGGAAGCAGTTTGAAGCCTTGCAACTATGAATTCATTTGTAGCTATGTATCAATATGGACTAATCAGTGTGAATCGCAGTTTTAATGAGCAATGAGGACAAAAATATCACCTTGAGGTATTAAAATTTACTCCAAATTCAAATGTCTTTTATCTCCTGCATTAGATCGGCATGGACCATTTAACCCTTTCCTGCCCCTTTGAAAGGAAGCAGGTTATCTGGGGAGGTTGTGTCTCCATTCTTGAAGGTTTTCAAGACACCGTTGAATAGAACACTGAGCAAGTTGGTCTGAGCTCAAAGCTGGCCTTGCTTTGAGCAGGAAGTTAGATGAGAGACTGCGATCTGATCTCTTCCCACTAGAAAGATTCTGTGTATCTATAAAAAACAACTGTCCATTTCAGAAATGAATACTTTAGTCGGACTACTAAAACATATTGCTTGTACCTGGCATTTATTGAAATCAAAGACACAAGATCTACAGCATATCAACTTTATACACTGCTGCCCTAAAATCTTACTTGCCAGTGACCAACAGAGGTATCATGATGACATACATACACTTCAAGCTGTTAATCAGCAGGCAAAAGTTATTGTCTCAGCTAACACCTCTTTTGGAAGTTCAGTAATTCAGTGAGCCTTGGGACATAAAGGTAAATCAGAAACTTGTAGGACCTGTAAAGAATTGTTTCCCTGATAATCAGGTGCAAGAAGCAAACTCTGGTTTTGGAGGGCTGTGTTGGAGCTGAAATAGATTCTTTGTGGACTACTTTCACGTTTGTTTTAAAAACTGTCATGTATTATAGCTAGTGTGCTCGAATACAAGGGACTAAAACTGCCTTCTAAATTAAGTTATAATTCAAATTTTTGAGCATCCGATAGTTTTCATTTAGAAATCAAGCAATGCATTAGCATGCCATAATGCTGACGTAAAACTCCAGTTTTGGCTTGGCATGTAACATCGGTGTATTACAGCATTTCACATAATTTTAGTTCAAAATACAATATGGATGACCTTAGTTACAACAGTCTCTCCATCCTGTAAACCACGCTGAGATAGAATGAGGCGGAGATTTTTACCACCATTGTTCCAGTGTTTACTGGTTTTTTTTCCTTCTAGATACCTTAAAAAGGTCCACCAAGAAAATGCAGGAGGATTTATTGATCGATGTCTTTAACTATTTAAATCTGATTTTCAACTTTGGTAGATCCAGTTCTATAGTGATTTTGCTTTTGTATGCAAGGCCATAGGCTTAACTCCTAACATGAATAAAATCTTGATAACGTTCCTAAAAAGAAATGTTTGAATTAAGTCATTAATCCTTAACTGATCATGTTACTCTTACTTTTAAATCTGCAATGTTCTCTTACTTTCTCACTTATGATCTTCCTTAAAAAGAAGAAAGCAGAGCAGGAGTGTTTTAAATAAGCTACAGAACTTGTTATACAATTATTTATTCCACCTGGAGAGTAAAAGCAGGGCAACCAGTGAGGCAGCACTTGGGGAATACAGAAACAGGAGAAACGATGGAAAGAGTTACAATTACGGTTCTAAAAGGAAGGTGTCGTTTCTGTGATTCTTGGATTTTAACCCAAGCGCTGTATCTGTGATAAAAGGAAGAAAACCTCTTCTCCAGAAGCTAGGAAAGTAACTGGTTATATGATAGGCTTCTGGTAATTCCGGCAAATGTGGGCTGTGCTCCTGTGGGATGTGATTGTTGCCAGGAAGCCCTGCACTCCTCTAGGAGCTGTCTTCATTCTGAATCCTCTTGTTTCTCAGATCATACATTGTGCAGGTTTTTAAGGACTTTCTGTATTTACATAAATGGGTCATTTATGTTTGAAATGATGGTGTTTCCCCAAGAAAAAAACCAAACCTACCTGTTTACCTAAGACTCTGTATAGTAAAGGAACAGCAGAATGGTTCTGTGAGAGAAATGTTGAATGTGATGGCTTGATGATGATGTTTCAACTATTTCTTGCTCCTCCTTTCTAAAGAGTTGTCCTAGTTATCTGGAAATCTTAGCTGGTCTTTGGACTGGTTCATTCAAGGTTTGCTTTTAACATTTTTGTAAACATTTTTTAAAATGTTAACTTCTTTTTTGTGTGTGCTAATACAAATAAATGATGAATATCAAAGTCAACAGTCCAGTGGCTGAATTTGACTTCCAGAACTAAAGAACGAGCAATATTGGATGAGAGTGACTTATGGAGCAATATACTCAGGTTATTTCTTAATGTTACCATCATTCAGGTTTCACTATGATTCCGAGCTTTAATAAGATAAGCAAAATGTAATGTAATATTGATCTTATATGATTATAATATGTACATGTTGTTTACTTTAGCACTTAAAAGCCCATCTTAGTCATAAGGAAATTCACTTTAGGACAATATATCCCAATTTTCTTGGTACAGGTTTTTTTCAAATTCAACTTTTGTCTCATTTTAGTTTCAACCGGCATTCTTCCACCTCCATCAGCTACCAGTCCAATAAGAGGTATAAAAAATGTTTTGCGCAGCTACTCTACCTTAAAATCACTTAACAAACCGGTTTATTGCTGCTAGTAGGCATCTAGTGAAGTATTAACATAAAAATTATCTGCTTAGATATATTTACTCTTTCTTTTTCCAACAACTAATAGTTTTCAGAGCCAATATTTAATTTGCTGCCTGTCACATGCCCTTGGCTTCTACAGATAAATTCTGTAAGGGTGCTTTCACTGCTTTTTGAGGTGCCATTGCTTCCTGTTCCATTAAAGCATCTTCAATCGTTTGGATATATTTTTATTTTTTCTTTCTTTTTTCTTTTTTTCTCTCTTTTAATCACATGCAATTTTCTTTTCTTCAGCAGAAATTCTGATAAATCTTTTAACTTCACTAAAACCCTTAATGATGTACCATAACACTTTGTTTCTTTTTGGCAAGCCTTTTTATCTTCCTTACTGTACTTAATACTCATTTTACACTTGCAAAAGAGTTCACTTCTTTTAATTTTGCCATGATTTTGGTACTATAAATACAATTTTTAATGTGTGTATTGTTTTTGGGTTCTTTCAACTTCATTTCCCTAGACATACAAGGAAATATAGTGCCATGGTTTTATCATGCTATTAACTTTTGGAAACAGTTGGATTTTTAATAACCATTTTTCTTCATGACAATCTAAGTATCACTAATCTGGCTCAGAATGTCTTTAAGTATTTTGTGCATTAAGAGAGCTTCAAATGAGTCTGTCTACTAATAGACCTTCATACCGGGGACTAGACTTTCCTGGGTGTATGCCACTTTCAGATTAAGGCTGTAGGACACGATTTGAAATCTTTTAATCCACATTGTAAATACTGAACACTGATCATGTAACGGTAAGTATGTTTTACTGGTTTTCTGTCTAGTTTAGCTTGAATAGTAGATTTTAAAACAAGGAAAAGTCATTTTGATAGCGTGTATTCAGCCAAAGGCATTTTGAAAGCTGTATGTGAATCCAGTGTACCTGAAGTGTACATCTTCCTGTCTGTGCTACAGGAGGAGCTATGATCCTCTGTCCAGTGACACTGAGTACTGTGCATTCTTATGCACTACAGATTAGAAAGTATCAGAAGTAAATAGCTGATAAGAACAGAAAGTAAAAAGTCTTACTGTGCTTAGAACAGCTTTGGCAGTTACAAAATCACAGCACAGTTCACAACCGAATTTACAGTGAATACAAACCCACTAAAATAGTTTATCTTGGAGAGTCCTGTTCATTTATAGTATAAGTGGATCCAAATCCAGCCCTAAGCCCTAGGTACAGAAATAATTAGCTATAGTCATTGTAGCAACAGCTATGTTCCTAAGTCTAACTAAACAGACAAAATAAATTAGCCTGAGGCAGCAATGCTGTGCAAACCAGATCTACAGTATAAGCACTGTCAGAGTAGCAAAAAGCTATGTTGTGAGGATAGGTTTATTTTGCTCAAAATTAAAAATCAAAAGTTTACATTTGTCAGAATGCTTTTTACCAGTGCTGGAATAAATCTGCTGGGTTTGCCATGTGTAAAAACCATAACACGTTCTCTGCAGACAGCATCTATTTCCACTGTTTCTTAAAGAAAGTACAAGTCAAGATGGACCAATGGTCTGGTAAAGCTGGACGCTTCTTTTCTTATGCTGCCAAATTTTTTCCTGTAGAGAAAGCCACTGCAGAAATAACTCCTAAACAGTCAGCACAAATAGATACGGATCTGGTTCAGACAGATAGTGAAATGGAAGGGAGGGGGGGATAAAACGGCGTTATCTGGGTGGGTAAGAATGATGTTCAGTAGTGAATGGCTTTTATTACTGCACACATCTCAGTATCTGTTGCTTCTCTTTATTGTACTTCTTTATTTTCTCTTACTTGCTTTGTTTGTAATGCTCTTTTAGTGGTCTATGAAGCAAAATCACTACAAATAGAATCATAGGCAAATAGAAGAGACATATATCTCAATGTGTTACTGTAATCAAACTCAGAATCACCATCCAAGCCATAAAATAGAGAAAAATTATTTCTTATTGATGTTTGGAATCCTGAGCCAATGTTTTAAATCTAGGAATGCAGAAATTACATCTTAATACTGAGTATCACGTGCTTTTGGTTAGCTGAATCTGAACATTAGAAAAATTAATGTAAATTGTGGTATCAATCTAAACAGGGAAAAGAGTTTCAGAAATGTTTTTTAAAGGTTACAACAATCTTTTCAAAAAGAGTACAATGCTTATAAACAGCAGTTGGTATCTGTAGTAGCAGTGGTAGTATTTGTGCTGAGCCAGTATCTTTTTAAGTCAAGAAGATATCCCTCATGGATTTATCTTAGAGAAGAACAGGCCTGTTTGTTTGTAGAGGGACAGAAAACCCAAACTTTTTATGCATGTTCCTGAAGTCTGATTCCGTGTTAAACTGAGAGTTCCTTTAACAAATTTGTCATATTCCTTCAGTATGCTTTCTTCTGTGACAAGAGCAATGTGGCATTATTTAAAATCCTTATTCATCCAATTTTTCTTTCCAGAGAACCGTCCAAGCCTTTCTTAGCAATGATAAAGACTAATGAATCTCACAATATTCTCTCTGTAGCTCTCAAGGACAGTTCCTCTTGGAGTGCTTTGGAAGCTGCCACATCTCTTATTTCATCAGTGACTTTTGCTGTTCATAAAGTTCCTCATAATTTCATTTTGTTTTTAGAAACACAAGCCAGTCATATACACCAGTGCCAGCTTCTGGAAGCTATGGAGAAGGTCCTGCTGCTTCTGCTACTCCAAAACCAAGAGTTGTTACTACTGCCAGCATAAAGCCCTCTGTCTATCAGCCAGGTAAGGTCACTTCAAAGTACGGAAAGGATTCATCAAAGAAATGCACATGCACTTCTTTTGGATAAAGAAAATGCAAAGAATGCACATTTCACAACAGGACACATGCACATCAAGAAAGATGTATACATGAAACCATGCTAGTTTTGGTTGCTAGTTTTGCTTCAGATAATCTGAAGATTGAGGATTATGTTGTATGAGAATTCTGCTTTGGAGTGAAAATGTGGAAGAAATCGAGGAAGAAGAATAAAAGCAAGGAAAAAAAAATCTCTAATAAAAAAGATCTGTAGCCTGACTTTTCAAAAGAAATACATTTAGAAAATAACGCTGCCCGCCCAATTAGCGCAGTGACACTTTAAAACTGACAAAATAGCTCAAGACTACACAGCTCAGGAGGGAGACAGAATAAGTGAAGGCAGCTTGAGTATATTTGGATATATCAGCAACACAGAATAGGCCATATACTGGACTTATCAAACTCAGGCTTATATTTGAAATAAAGAATGACCTCTTAAAGTACTTTGTAAGCTATGCTTCCATTTCCCACAGATCCAATTACTGAAGGAATATATTTGATTATTCAATCACAGGGAAAATATGCTCCTTGATGTTATTTAAATTACCTTCGTATTAATGTGTTACAAATGGAGTGAACTTCTAAAACCATTGATGACCAAAACGTGAACCTTCAAAATGAACAAATTAAATGAGGCAGCAATATACGTCTAAATGCAGCTCTGTTTCAAATTAAGCTTGTTCTGATCTTAGCAAGATAATTAAAAAGTTGATTTATATCTTGACAGTCAGGTAAATATGAAAAGGCCAGGAATTCTAACAATCTTAAACTCTGTCTTCTGTAATGCTTTATCTCTGGATCTATTTCTCTAATTAAACCAATGCAGAAATTTTACTTAGATACAAAGCAGACGGGCAGATCAATTGATTAATCTTTGTGTTTGAGATATGAAAGTGGAAAAAGCCAATTCAGAGCTATCACAAGCTATTTAGGGTCTCAAAGTCAATAAAGGTTTTAGCTTCTCCTCATTTGCTTTTGGTTAAGCATGTTAGCATATACCATGTGGTCACAAATATTATTTTTATATTGAAAAAAAAAAAAGGAAAGATGAAGACAGAGGATTTATTTCCATAATGCAGAACACAACGAACTATGGCAAGTCGAAATATCTCCTGAATGCACTGATGGGTACTAAGCCCCATGCTCATCTGGGGGAAGTGCACACTCCAGTTCTCAGTATACAGACCTGCCACAGAAATAAATTAGTAACTGTATCTGTTAGAGAAAGAGCTCGCTGTTGAATTAGACTCTGAATAAGAAGCAATACTTTTGTTTGCTCCTGTGATGGGCATCTTCTTTGCACTTCCTTATATTGCTGGTTTTGAGCCAGGCTGCCAACAAGAGAAACCCCTAAAGACAGTTGCAGTCCTGAGCAAAGGGAAATTGTCACTTGGGAAGTAATGGAGGAAACGGCGTTTCCTGTCACAGATTGGAAAGATAATTAGTATTCTGAAACAAACCATCAAGGCAGTTAGAAAACTTCCTCACCCAAATTTATGAATGCATATAAATTCTGTCCTGCATTGTAAAATGCAGCCTGAAGCTGAAAGGACCAGCTCTTCTCAAATGATGACATATGAGATCACAAAATCCATCTTTTGCTTCCAATCTGATTGCCACTTCAGACTTCTGCAATAACTGTACTTTCTTAGACTTCTGTTTTTGTAAATCCACTGTGTGAGAAGGCCAGAATAGTGGAGATTACTACAAGGATTTGCAATGTAGGGTTTAGAAAGCCTTTACGCTAGCCCTCAGTGTTAATGAGAATGAGATTACTTGCTCTCCTTCCAGATTAAAACACCCACCACCAGCCTCATATATGCAATCTCCAGAAACTTGAATGACTCAGTCACTAAGAGAGTTTACAAGGCTATTTTAATCTCAGATTGAAAAAAAAAATAATGGGGCTAAATTTGGTTAAACTGAAACCAATCTCGAAACTGCATTGTTGAGTATCTGGCTCAGATGGAATAATCAGTAAGTCTACACTTGAAAGCAAAGAAGGAGTACAACTTTGACTAATCTAACTCTGGTGGGAATTTTCTGATGCTAAAAATCTTTGTTTTCTTCATATAGGGAAAGCTGTGAACTCTGTAATCTTTTTCCCTTCTCTGTCCCATAAAAGTTGTAACTTGTTTTTAAAAGGATAGATTTCTTTTCTGAATAAGGTCCACTAGATGGCAGAAAATACTTGTGTATTCCTTTCTGACAGGCTTTCCCAGACTAGAATAGTGTTTTCATGTTCCAAACAGCCCAGATGTCAGTGTTATACTATGAAGTAACATGACATCTAAAAGTAAGAAAGCAGATATTTTCTTTTAAATCCGTAAGTCCAAGTAGGACTACTCATGTATGTAAAAAGTGCTCAAGTGTAAAGGCCTGATCCGTTCTTGTAGAAATTGGTAGAAAGATTCCCACAGATGCCAATGAAATTTTCACTGAATCTGAAGCACCTTCAAGAGTGAAACAGCAGGTTATGTAGCAACTGTCATTTTAAATTCTTCTGAATAAGAATAGTGTCTTCTTATAAAGAACTTGTTGCACTGTATGCTTTATCTGTCTTCTACTATACACTGGAACAGTATATAGGAAACTTCTGGGCTTCAAGGATGCAGCCATGAAGTGCAGAACAAGCCAAATCAGTTGTGATTATGAATTACATTTGTTACTGGAAAATTATTACTAAGAATAACAATTATGTGTTCTGCAATCAAAGAGAAAAGATTGAAAGTGCTTTCACAGTGTGAGCTAGTATGTAAAACTAAAGCCTTTGAGACTGTATGAATCTTTATTGATCTTTACTTTCCTAAATGGACCTTTGGTAACATGCCTTTTTTCTGGAGGTAAAATATCTGCTGGCCATAAATGAAGAGCTGATGGAGAGAATTCCAAATTCCCCAGAAGCAAGGAATTGGCTTGTTCCTACCACTGTTAGAGAGAACCTGCTATTCTCTCCCTGATATAAGAATATGATTACAACAATAGTCCCATTCTTTCTTACTGTAAGAGACTCTGAGGGTTGAGACAAACAGGGTGACAGAGGCTGGGCTACTGAATTCCTTAAAAATATTCATTTTTGAACAGTTAAGGGTTAGCTGACACAATACTGATATTTTGAGAAATCTGTTCTCTGATATACTGAATCTTAGTACTTTTTACCAGCAAGCAGCACCTGTTATCTGCTGCATGTCTGTTGCAAGACTTTGAAATACATAAACATGCAAGGTGAATTTGAATGGCATTAGCTGCTAGGACAAGAGAGTTATTCATATAAGCTTAGGGATATAGCTATGACTTAACAAGATAATAATTCCCTCTTAATAGCAACAGCTAAATTCTCAGAGTTAGGGAAACCTTTCTAACATGTTGCAATGACACTATTTTAAATCAATAGTAATTCCAGGCTGTTCACAGCGGGAAAATATGTTGTAATAAATCCAGCCTGTAAAATTAAATAATGGCTGAAAGGAGAACTTGGAGCAGTTTCGAACCCAACATTTGTCATTTTGCAATCATTTCCCTGGTATCTTATTTCAGCATCTGGGAAAAAACCTATTTTCCTGCTTTATTTTACCGAAGTAGAAAAGATAGATAAAGAAGAAATATAAGGCAGAGAGAATGAAAGACAAAGACCCTTCCCCCGTGTTTATCCTTCAAAGGAGGCCAGATTAATCTGAACCGAGATAAATCATACAGCGTCAACATTGGTTGGAATAAACAAACGAAAAATAAAGCACAACATTGTGAGATTAAGGAAGAAAAATTGAAAAACTAAAAGGTTGTAAGCTGAATTTAGTAAAGACAATTATGATAAAAGACATCCTAAAAATGGTACCTGGACTGCATTTGTTCTTCACTTCTGGAACCCTGGGTTTCAATATCTGAGCATTTTGTTAGGCCCTCGGTGGGATGCAGTGCTGTACTTCAAATGAACAAGACTTGGCTTTTGGGGAAGGGAGAATCTTTTCAGAAAACTGAGTGAGCTAGAAGTCACCTTATTTAATTAAAGAGCCTCATAGGTGGGAGCCTTTTGAACTCGCCAATTAGAGATTAAATATTGCCTCCTAATTTTGCCTAGCTTAATACTGTAATACAGAAATAGCAACAGCCTCAGGGTTTAAAGAGATTGGATGTAAACTCTCTGTTCTGAAATCTTTAAACAATGTTTATCATTCCCAAGTAAAAAAAAATAATAAAAAGAAGCCTCAAGCTAAGATGGGATACAGTTTTATGAAGCAGAAACTGTGTTGATACTGGAGCATAAGAAAGTTTTATCAAGAAGATGCATTAGATTCAAGTCTGAACTTGATAAAAGGAAGAAAATCAGAGATAACTGGAGTGATCACAGTGAATCGATAGATATGCAATTTAAGCACCTGCAATTACCAATAATCAGTATCTGTTATTCTGTATGGCAGAGTGTGGGCTAAGGGGGGGGTGTTAGGCAGAACTCAATCTTCTCACCACTTAATTATCCAGAAAAATTCATGTTACGTTCAGAACCCTCCTCTTGGTTGAAATGCACTTCTACCTGCAAGCCCCTTAAAACTGTAAATGTTGTATCTGGTCGTCTTTTTATTGGCAGTGGGATCTGCTATGCGGAGCGTTTGCCTTGATTGCAGGAGAACTGATTTCTGTTCCCAGATCCGTGCTCTCTCATTTGCACAAAACCCTTCAACACTCCAAGCTTCTGTTCCTCCTCACACAAACCAAGAATCATTCACTACTTTGTTTTTCTTGCAAAGGAAAAAAAAACAACCCTGCTTTTACAGCTCCTGTACTTGGCAAAGTGAGACAGGGTCTTGGGCAGTGACTTCAGTTCCTACACAGTGCAAGAGCTGACACTTTGAAAAGAGCAGGGCAATGGGAAAACTTGTCACTATGTGCAGGCTCTAGCTTCTGCTTATTTTTATGTGATACAGCTCCACCCAAGACTAGAGCGTGGTGCATACAAACACAGAGGCACTCTGCAATGATGATTTTCTGTGATAGTCAAAGGGTGGAAGAAAGGAAGTAGAATATTTCTATTCTGTACATGGGAACTGAGGCACAGAGATACTGTGCTTTGCTCCAAGTTATATAGGAAGTCTGTGGGAGAGCCAAGAACTGAACTGAGATCAGTCATCACCGCAAGTCTGGCCTTCCTCTAAGTGATGCTGGCTTTGTCTTGCTGGTCATGTGAGCTGAACTGGCTCCCTCAATATTGCTTCCAGTGCTCTCTATCTCTGTGTTCTCTGTGTGAGCCTGCTTTTCTTCAGAAACGTATGAGTAAAACTTACAAGTGATGGATAACAGTGTCATCCATGGAAAATGCTGCGTATTTAATGAATGTAATGAGATCAAAATTTAAGTATAGCTTATTGAAATTATGGGGTATTCTGTCTAAATCTTTATTACATGATCTGGCATTTCTATTTTTAACATGTCTTAAACAGATTATTTGAAATTTTCACAGAATTGTCATAACCGTTCCTACTAGAAAATGAAGAAATGCCCTTGAAAATGGTCTCCATAAAACTTGTAAAAGCCACTAGGCAATGACTTCTGTAATGCATGTGAGTTAACAGTCAGTGATTGTGCTGATATCCTTGGCTTCAGTCCAGAATCATTGAGCTGTAATGGGACAGACCATAATTAAGTGTCATCTGAAGCTTTTATTTTTTGTGTTGTGGAGTACCCTTCGGTAAGTGTTGCTGTTTTGCCATCAGAAGAAAAGACTTTAAAATACTTCTTGGTTTCTTTTGGGATACTTAAAACAGCACCAGCACCAGTTCATTCCTACACCCCTGCCAATGCTGAGCCTGCAAGTCGCCCTCCCTGGGTTACAGATGACTCATTTTCCCAGAAATTTGCACCTGGAAAAACCACCACCACTGTCACAAAGCACATCCTACCAAGGGGTGCTCCAGTACCGTCTCCTGCCTCAACTTCTGCTTACCCATCTCCAGTGTCAACATCTTCTCAGGCTCCTGCACTAGCCCGGGGCACAGTTCAGAGGGCTGAGCGTTTTCCAGCCAGCGGCCGAACTCCTCTCTGTGGGCACTGTAACAGCATAATTCGGTAAGGTCATGAGGTTTTGAAGAGGGATGAAGCAGAAAGAAAAAAGTATTGGTTATTGTACATTAATATACAGTACCAGAGCCTAAGACTCAGCTAAATTATCCAGCAGGGATGTCTGTTGTCTGCTTCATTAATTTAACATTTGCAGAGCTCATTTCAATATTATGTGGTTCACTTTTTATCACTGCAAAGTTATACATGCTGATTGTTTGTGTCTTGGATGCTATGGCAAATCACTGTTTTCTAAATAAGTTTCTGGTCCTAAGGTACCCCTTGAAGGAGATACATACAACTTCACTGGGAGAGTTGGGGGAAGTAGGAAGGGACAATTATGGAGAGAAAAGGAACGAGACATCATTTTGGAACAGCAGCCAAATGTAATTGTTGCCCTTGTGTCTGGAAAAAGATAATGCCTACACTTTATTATCAGTGATTCATAGCACGCCTCTCCCTTCTTCTCTCTCAATTCATTCTGCTGGACCGGTGCCTGTTGTTACCCTGTGGACTGCTAACCAACTTTAAGTAATCCGTGTTTAATGACAGTCTCCCCCACTGAAAGGAGCTAGTTTCGTGATGTGGAACTGCTGATTATTGCCCTTCATATATTCTGAAATTGAAAGACTCCAGTAATAATCACTATATCTAATTACAATCAAGAGTAAATCACCAAAACAGATTTAATGTGTCCATATAACCGAACAGCGAGTTGTCATCTGATAGTCTGGTATTTCTAGAACATGCTGCATGCAGTGGTCTCTCAGGTGAAAAGAAGGCAGGAGACTTGACAAGCTACTGTGAGGTGTGGGTGTGTGGGTTTGGAAATTAGCCTACTTTTTCATGCTTTCAAATAGCAGTGTTATCTTTTTTGTTACAGCCCCTTGCCTTTTCCTGTTGTCTTTGCTGCTGTTTACAAGACCACTTACAGCTATACAGATACGAACACAATGATTTTTCTAACAGTTGTCTGTAAATCCAAGATATATGACTAAACAATAATGAAATATTTTAACCAACTGGCAAAGTGTTGGAGTAATGATTTTTAAATAGACCATTTCTGTTCAGGCTTCTGGATCTTAGTTTAATATGCACCTTCATGGTTCAAGTAGAATGCCTGTTACACATGTATGTGGTGCCTAACAGAGTGGGTTTGTAATTAGGGTCACTCGAGCTTTTTGCAGTACAAATGAAATAATTGCAATTGTTTACAGGGGTCCTTTCCTGGTAGCCATGGGTCGCTCTTGGCACCCAGAAGAATTCAACTGTGCTTACTGCAAGACATCCTTGGCTGATATGTGCTTTGTGGAAGAGCAGAACAGTGTGTACTGTGAGCGCTGCTATGAACAGTTCTTTGCACCAACCTGTGCCAGATGCCACACTAAGATCATGGGGGTAAGAGAACAAGCTTAACCCTTTTTCTGCACTGAAATTGTGAAATAGTTCAGGCTGTAAGCAATGAATGTAGAGTTTAATTATTTCCTCCTTTTTAATAATAATTTCCCAGTCTTACTATTATTTCAGAATGAGAAACATGGTATTTTATAATGATCTTTATCTATCTGAAGTCTTGGATATTTCTGTACCTTATTCAACTCACAGATAAAATATGTAATCCAGTTACCATCTCACTGCGTGTAAAATGAGTAACACTTTCTGGATAGCTCTTTGCTATCCAATACACAGACTGTTACTTTTACCTATCTTTTCCTTATATTTATAGTAAAAAATTTGAACTGGTGGGTTATTTTCTTATACAGGACTTAGTCTAAATTTCAATGGAGAAGTCAGTGATCTTGGGAAGAGGCCTATTGCTCTTGCTTCTCACTGGTAGCGAGCAACACAGCTGCCAAGAGGAACTGCCGCCTTCTTACAGTTAAGAAAATACAGAACAGAGAAAGATCTGAATTCTGGAAAGGCAGAAATAGATGCTTTTGTCTTAATGTACTCATGCTTAGGTACAATTAAATTTGCTCTACATATACCTTAGATGGTGATGAGGTTGGAACACCATAAGATAACTTTAGCAGTGTATTTATGCGTGCTGTTACAGTGAATATATGACGATTCTCTCAAACAAGGAAGCAAGGAATACCACAGTGTTTTTTCACTGCTTAGCTGTCACCTTTTGACATCTGTCTAAATGTTGGCATTGACAGACTAGATGCTTTTCTCTGAGATTGTCAATCAGGGATTGAAGCATCAGACATCTGTGGTGAAACTCTAGCTCCAACCATGTTTTGTTTGCTACTGCAGCAGTAGGAGTAATTTTACAGCACAGCACTGACTTAACTTACCTAATTAATGATAGCACAAATCAGTTTCCCATTATGGATTCTCATCAGGAAAATAGCAAAGATGCTAGCTGCCTCTGTTTATATTAATAAGGTTTCTCAATCTGTTTTTTGCTTCTTTCCTCAGTGAGGTTCATAAATGGATCCAAACCTTTTTACCAGTGATAGTTGTTTTGCAAACAGTAACAGAAGTTAATGAATCCAAAATGGTGATTTTCTAATGAGATACATGGCAAACATAAATTAGACTATTTCGTGTATTCACTGAATTGAAAGCGTGGAAGAAGACTTCAATCCCTTTTGGTATAGTCAATGGAGATTAAAAATAATCTTTAAAATAAAATCAGAATCTATGTATATAATTGGAAGCAACATAAAATAGGATCTAGATTTTCAGCTGTTGTAAAGCAATGCTGTTTCACTGGCGTTAACAACGGTAATTTGCACCAGTTACACAGCTGGCCTGGTGAAATCTGGACTGTTTGACAGAGGTACACTGTCGAGCATTGTCTTGGGCATAAGATTGACAAATTAGCAGGTAACCATAAATCAAAGCTCAGAACAGCAGCTCTTGGACTTGGAGAACTTCTGTATGACAAGGCAAGAATGAAGCACTAATAGGGATTGCTTCATACTGGATAGAAGAAAGAAGCAGATAAATGTGGATACTCAGAGTTCAAGAGAACATCAGCTGCACAGAATTTGGGTTTTTTGTGTTTTTTTTTTATTTGGCCTAGGAAGAGACATGCATAGTCATTTTCACTAAGTGAATCAGTTAAAATTTAAGAATCTTTTTATTGTTTGGGGAGTCTTTTTAGATTTTCACATTAGTTTATGAAGCATTTCTGTGAGAAGCTTAAATAAATGAGTACATAATCTAAATTGCTTTGAAACATTTGACTTAAAACACTTATCCCCTGCGTGCATTTCTTGGTCTTAAAGAGACAATTACTCTTTAAAATTTATTTAACAGATTTTTCTCCTGCACTGAAGAGTTCAAACTGGTCATGTCAAAACAAAGGAAAAGATAATCAAAATCTTTGCACAGAATCTCTTCTGCAACAGCGACTGGGCATGTTGAAATAAACAGCTGGCTGCACTCTCTTGTTTCATTTTGGCAAATACATCATTCTAGAAAGTTTGCAGTCCTATTTCCTCTTTCTTTCCAAAGGAGTCATACTTCTTTCTTGTGAAGTTGGAAATTGGCTGATACAGAAGGGAAAAATTTCGAGCATCTCTGCCTTGTGTTTGGTCTCCAGTAGGTACTCGCAGGGCATGCTGTTCTGCTGGAGATTTTTGTTTGTTTGCTTGTTTTACAGGAAGTGATGCATGCCCTAAAACAGACTTGGCACACAAGTTGCTTCGTCTGTGCTGCTTGCAAGATGCCGTTTGGCAATAGCCTCTTTCATATGGAGGACGGGGAACCTTACTGTGAGAAAGGTATGGCAAACCGGACAGTTCTGCGCAGTAATCATGCACTTCATGTTGTGTGGAAGCAATGTAAGAATAAAGCAGCTGATGAACAAAATGAAGTCAGTTACCCACTCAGCATGGATTTTGTTTCCACTCTCCACATATACAAGTGTTTTCCCCTGTATTTTAATCCGCTTTATATGATAGACTGGCACAGTGCTGGTCTTTTGCCTCTATGTTGCAGAATGCCTCACCTCATTTCTCTCCCTTACATATTATGATACGTACCTTCCATTTCTCTCCCTAAACTCTTTTCCCTGTCCCCTTTCCTCCCCTGGTAGATTGTGCTCACTAGAAATCTACATGTTGTGGGGTGAAAAATTCTTTCAGTGTTCTGGTAGTTCTTATATACAGCATGTGTGGGTTGTTACACACCTTCTTTCTACTTAGTTGCTTGAATTATGACCAAAACCTGGTCATTATCACTGTATCACTCAGTATCACAATGAGAAACATTATCAACCAACATAAGTGAAAAGATAGCTCTGCTCAGATGTGCAACACATGGTGGTGCAGGTTTTGTTTTCTGAGTGCTGCAACAAATGAACTTCTTGCCAACTAAGAAAAGAAAAGGCCAAGTTTTCCCAAATTATGGAAAGCGCAATATGGTTTAATAAAAGGTGCTTGCTGTGCAAATGAGTTGTCTGACATGGTCAAGAACCAAGTTAAGGTTTAAGTGATATTCCCTCTGTAAGCCCTGCCGTGTCCATTTAATGAGCCTCTGGCCTGCTTCTTTCTGGAGATTCCTTTCTTGTAGTTGTGCAAATTGAATTTTAAAAATCAGAGTAACTCTTAGTGAAGAATGAAAACCATGCAGCACGACTGACTTGGCACCTGCTCTTCACAGTTGGAGGTTTTGCCATAATCTCTAATGACTCTCAAATTCCATGTACCTTTAGAATTTCTGCTAATCTTTTTCAATGTCAAGTCATTCCAAATTGCACTTGATCTTCAAAATAAAGATGTATTAACCAGCCAGTACAGGGTTTCCATAATATTCTCTCTTAATGCAGAGAGAACATAAATCCAGTCATAAAAACTTAAACTATGCTTCTATACCACCCTTAAGGTAATACTGGCCATTAGATTGTGGTTTTTATGACCATATTTGTCCTTATGAATAACTTCCACGTACATTAAAGCCAATTTAAAACTAATGTGAGAAACAGAACTTCAAATTTCATTTGTTTGTTTGTTTTCTGTGTTTGTGATGACAACTGTCATGCTGATGTGGGGGTTTGCACTGAGTTTGTGTTTAAATAATGAAAGAAAAGAAGCAAATTTCAGAGTGTGTGTTTCAGTGAATGTGTAGGAAACTGAGCAAAAACAAACCAAAAATTCATCTTTTGGAAACTTTCTTTTCGCTTGGATTTAATACAGTTATGTTGAGAGTTTGTTCTAAGTTTGCTTTTTGTTTTATTTTAGATTATATTGCTTTGTTCAGCACTAAATGCCATGGCTGTGATTTTCCTGTTGAAGCTGGAGATAAATTCATTGAAGCTCTTGGACACACTTGGCATGATACCTGCTTCATTTGTGCTGTAGGTTCTATACAAATACTATCTCACTTCTTTATACTCATAAATTGTGAAATATAACAGAAGACCTGAAAGCAGGAACGACTAACATATGCCTAAGGATGCAGAGGGACTGAATTTCATTTCTTACTTGCAGATGGAGAAGGATGGGGAATAATTTCTCTTCTCCAAATTATTAAATTTGACCATCACAAGCGTGTGCTTTCTAACAAAACATCCAGTTTGAGTACGTACAGTAATACTTAATGCAAATGCTGTTATTCTTTCCAATGCTTACCAAGTAATGGTAAAGCAGGATTTAAAATAAATTAACACCGTACTGAACAGAACTTACTCACAAAGCAGCGCAGTTCATATTTTCATGCAGAATGCTTGTTGAAACTTGCAAAAAGAAGTCTGTCTAGAGAGAAAGAATAATCATTAGCATGGAAGTCGGTCAAACTCATCCATCTGTGGTGTGTGTTCAGCTATATAGTGTAATATATATTCCCAGCCATATTTCCACACTGTGCACACAAAGTCCATATGATAAACAGTACTTTTCATATGGTTCTAATACAGCTGTGCTGCTCTACAACTTATTATTGCTAAGGTAATAATATCTAGAACCTCTGCTTAGATAAAAATAGTGTGTTGACCACACCAAAAACGACAGTGACAATTTCTAATGTTCGCTGAACTGTAAAATTCAGGTTGGAGAGTAGAAAGTATAAAAATGTTTCTAAATATCCAAAGCTAAACTAACTACTGGTCTTTCAATGGTACACAGACATGTACACAAAAGTGTACTGTGAAAATTGAAGTATTTTTAAAATTCTAACATAGAAAGGAATACTAAGACAGCAAGTTTCTTTCACAAACTAAAAGCTATTAGTCCCTTATAAAAGACACTCTGAATATTTTGTGTTCGTTTTTGTTTGTTCATTTAACTGCATTCTTAAGTATTTATTTAAATTAGCAATCCAATTTTCTGTTGAAGTGACAGTTTTGTTAATGCAGTTCTCACAGCAGTTTTTGTTAGGAGCTAAATTTATTTCTTGCAGAGGGTTAAGTCAGATACAAATAACACAACTCGTAATTTCTTATATGCTCTCTTCATATCCTTTCATGTGATTTCCCTTCTGCTTACAGTAGCACATCACTGATGTAGTCACTCACAAGACTTAAGCCTGCCATGAGCATTAGGGACAACATTTGTTCTCATTCCTAGATTCTGATGTGTTGACTTCCTGAAGTGGTTCTAGTCAACTCTGACCTTGCCAGTGGTGCTGCGCTACCCTATGTAGATACCTGTACAGTTCCAGGGCGGTTTAAGCTGATCTGAACCTGGGCTGCCTTGCCTTGGCCATGCATTCTTAGATGCTTTGTTATGTCAACACCAGCACACAGCCAGGCAGAGAACTCTAGGAGTTGAAGAATAACGTGGTAAGAATAAACTTCCTGAAGTGGTTCTAGTCAACTCTGACCTTGCCAGTGGTGCTGCGCTACCCTATGTAGATACCAGTACAGTTCCAGGGCGGTTTAAGCTGATCTGAACCTGGGCTGCCTTGCCTTGGCCATGCATTCTTAGATGGTTTGTTATGTCAACACCAGCACTTACACAGCCAGGCAGAGAATTCTAGAGGTTGAAGAATAACGTGTTAAGAATAAGTAGGTAGTTTTCAATAATACTGACTGCCTGAATGACTCACTCCGTGATCACATAAACACCTCTACCAAGACAAAGTTATGGCAGGAATGAGTACCATGGCAGGATGGTACCTCTGGGACCACGACACCTAACTAGAGCTTTTGTAAAATCACATTACAAGGATCAGAATCTAGGTCTTCAAAGTCTGAGCTAGCTGTGTGGGCTTGAAAGTGCCACTATCCTTTGACAGCGTACACAGGCACTGCTGAGATGCTGAAGCTGCCTAGGGGACTGCGTAGCCAGGCTTCATTTTAATGGAAACTTATGAACGTAGCGGGTACTGGTGGCAGGAAAGTACAGAGAGCAGAGCTGATGCAAGCCAGAGCCTAACCTCAAAGCATGCTCTTTGATCCAGGAAATCGTGTGCACTTCTGCCAGAGGAGTGCGTGGGCAGAAGGGAAATATGGTTGAAATTGATAAGCATGTCTTTCTCTTTCTTTTTTTTTAATGATTCCTGATTGTATTTATTATTAATCCTAGGTATGCCATGTGAATTTGGAAGGTCAGCCATTCTACTCCAAGAAGGATAAGCCACTGTGCAAGAAGCATGCCCATGCCATCAATGTTTAAAAGAAGAGCTGGTAGTCAGTAATGCTGGGGAAAAAAAGATGACTAACTGGGCAGTTGTAAAGTTGATAACCATGGCTAGCATTTCTACTGGTAACAGCTAGGAAGCTGATACTTCTGAAGTTTAACTTTAACCTCTTTAATCAACGCAGAACATGCTTTTGCAAGGTTCATACAAAAACCTACTGAATGAACAATCAAACCCAAATGAACCAGTCTGTTATTAGAGCAACAGTTGGGGGAAATATTGAAATTAACTAAAAACTGTAATATAAAAAGTAATGCGCAAATACAGTTTCAAAGTAACTACCCACAGCAGTTTTACCATTTAGACCACACACTAGTGTTTAAGAACAACTGGAAAAGTCCTTTTGTAATGATTTTCTTCCATAACAAGAATGAGTAAGTGCCACATGTACAATAATCTGGAGAACCAAAGACCATAGCTTTCAAAGAGAAATAAGTAGATTAGGGTTTCCTCTATGAAAAGTGAGTGCTATTCCATTATGTTGTGGTGCTACCTCATAGCATCAAATATTTTAGTTTCTTTCCAAATAAGAAGCCTGCCTTGAATCCATATGTAGCTGGGAAGCCTAGGAGACAATCCATAACTTAGTTTGAAGATAAAGTGGATACAGTATTAACTTCTTTCATAACCCGGTCATATTGAGAAAAGCATGCTGGGTCAAGCTGGCTAGTGCACTTGGCTTCTCCATACACAGCAGGTTAGTTCTCTTTCAAATCGTAATGGAAAAGGACAACTGGCTTTCTCTAAATTGCTCTTACATTGAATGAAACAGAGCGGGCTGGAAAGGCCAGCTTTTAATTCAAAACCAGTTTTCCTTTCCTCTTGTGGAAAAACGATACTCAGAGTTGCTTTGGTTTCTAATTCCCATTGGTATCAGTGGGAGGTAGGAATCTGCATCTGGGCCTTCACATTGATGAACACAGAAGACGCATCCATCTAGCACAGCTAGGAAGTGGCAGATAGCTTGGAAACGGTCCCTACTCTATCCCACGTATTTAGGAAAAGGGCATTTTTTTTCCTTTCCTATAGTAAATTAACATTGATTAAAAATTCATAAGACAGTGTAACACAACAGGCACATACTCTTTATTACTTTTTTTAAGTTTAAATGCAACACATCCTGAATTGTACTAGTATTTGTCATTGTGCAACAGGAGATATGCTTTGACAGTTATGATTATCATACCGTAATCTTTTCTAGTATTTTAAGAACAACTTTCAAGTTATTCAAACAGTTATTTATAAAGCTTTTTTTTTTCAAAAGAGCAGTACTTGTCGTACTGACAGTACTTTTGAAATTTTAATTCAAAATATCAATTATTTTTGTATTGCAGACAGCACTTCTGTCAGATAGACAACAGACCTACAATGGAAAGCTTGATCACTATTCAAGTTCTATTAATGTGTTAAAGTGAGAATTATGATGTGTGCGTGTTGACAGCTTGCAGTACTGACAGTTCTGAATTGGTATTTCTGAGGGTGAGGATGTGCTCTGTGGCCACACTCTGCTGACATCTGCACTCTATTTTACCTTGTGTTTTGAGCAGCAAGGAATGACACAGCATCGTCTGCCTTTGCCCTCCTATGGGTAATGCCCATTTTAAGAAAATTGTTGTGTCTTTTAGAGGATGACAAACTGTCCAAAGCTTGGAGGAGGAATAAAAGAAATCAATGTGAGAGTTAAGTTAGCTGCAGGCAGTCCACATCTTGGACAAAAATATCAACCTGAACTGCTTGTGGCAGTTTTGACATGTATGACCTGTATTTATTCAGTAGGTATCTTAGTTCTCACTGATCTTAGCAGTGATCTGATCTGAGTGCCACAAGGTCAGATTTTTGTATGCATGAATTATTCTAAAACACTAGTACATTATATGCAAAGCCTTTTTTTTCCTATAGCAAACAAATTTTCTGTTTTCAGTCAGTGCTGGGCTGGTGTGAATGTGGTTCTGTGGATTACAAACTGCAGAGGTCTGGCTCAATATGCTCTAGAGGAATGGACTGTAATTATAGAAGTGAAATATTTTTTCCTCACATATTTGACTTCATTAAATACCTTATCATAACAGTGAGACAATTCTAGATTTCCTTTTACTTTTTGAATGTCATTCAACAAAATTATGTTTATTATTTAAGAGAATTCATATCGGCATATTATATACTAAGACTGCATTGAAGATACTCTTTAGGCAGATTTCTGTGTTACCCACTGACTGGGACTAGTCTCTTACTGTCAACATCAAAAAAGGGAGTGAGGCTTCTTGGGAGGACAAAATGCTAGGGCTTGTGATGCCTCAGGAGAATTTCATGAGGTCTTTCACCTCTAATCTGCATGTGTGTATATGTGTGTGTCTCCCTCTCCACCTTCCCCCTCAATGTCCCTAAAAGCTCCTTCTGCATTGGCAGTGTGAAGGATAATGCATTGTAAGAGATGATCAAGGAAGGGAGGGCTGCAGCTTAGGCAGGGGTACACTCTGTGTGGAGATGGTGGTAGGCACCACAGCTGGGGTTGTCTTTTCTTCACATTCACAGGGGAGCTCACATTGCCAGCTGAAGCGGTCCAGGTCCGCCTGTGAGTTGCTGGGGTGGACAGGGGTGCAGGGGACAAGGGTCTCAGTATGGGCAGGGGAAGGGAGGCTCGGATCAGAGGAGAGTGTGCACTTGCAGTAGCCACAGTGTAGGGACTCGGGGGCCTCCAGGTGGGTGTGCAAAGATAAGGCACTGAGGAGACGAGAAGCTCTTAATG
The DNA here is from genome assembly GCF_000695765.1 of Mesitornis unicolor. Classification (NCBI taxonomy): domain Eukaryota; kingdom Metazoa; phylum Chordata; class Aves; order Mesitornithiformes; family Mesitornithidae; genus Mesitornis; species Mesitornis unicolor. Next base: position 11,357 of record NW_010187323.1, on the reverse strand, counting down.
AAGCTGAGGTTGGAGGAGGGGGAATAGCTAGGTAAGGCCAGGTTCACCGAGCTGACACGTTGACAGTTGAGGTGAGGCAGAGGAGGTGGGGGGAACAGACAGGATAACTCACCACAGTCAGGGAAAGGGCTTGAAGCAAGAAATTAGGGTACAGGGAGCTCACCACAGTCCAGATAGTACGAATATGTATAGAAGGGGTGAGCGAGGGGGATGCAGGATCCAATCTCATAAATTTGAAGTCAGTGCTGCAGAAAGGTGAATGCGATGTATGTAAGCGTAGCTGAGTCAGCTTGCGGAGTCACAACAGCGAAAACGCAGCAGCACAGACTTCAGTGGGAGCCGACTGGCTTGAGAGAGCCCTGAAAATTTCCTTTTCAGTGGGACCTGTACTAACTTGAGAGAGTCCTGAAAATTTCCTTGGACAGATAACCTGCACTGTATCACATGCCCTGACTCCAGCTGGTGTCTGAGCAAGTGAGATTAAAGCTAGTTTACATATCACTATATGAGGTACAGTGATACCTCTGAACGAAGAACAGAGATACCCTGAGGATTATCATGTAATAATTGTCCTGTTTTGACTTGTGCTGCTTCATAATGTGGTCCAAAAATAGGGAATCCACTTATCCGCCCTTGGTATCTATATTAAGATATAAATTTTGCACATATCTGAACCAGAAATTTGTGAATGATAATGTAGTGTTTTAATTTTCACAGAGCAGGATACAACATAACTGCTGATACTCTTCTGCCATATGTAACCTTTGTGATATGGAGGGGGGAAAGATGCATATATATATATATATATATAATTCAGAATAGGGCCCTTCAACTATCACTGAACATAAACACTGTACAAAAATATGCAAGAAGAAGAATGTGTACTTGTTTGTTTTATGTTTATCTTGTAATAGATGCCTGGGACAAGTCCTAAGTTCCTCTAAATATCTCTTTTCATTCTAATGAAGGTGGGGTTTTACATAATAAAACAAAGATACTGTACCTCTGAATGACCAAATAACAAGACCAGTCTTCTATCTAATTAAAAATTTTCAATAACTTTTCAGTCAAAGGCTTCAAAAATTATCTTAATGCTTTTTCTATTCTTGTTGCAGAACAGAGGAAATTAAATGTTTAGAAAGGAGAACTGCTTTTATTATCTGGAAAAAAACCCCGCTCTTACGGCTTCTTTTTTTAGAAGTCAGTTTTTACTACATTGGATTTACACATTACACATTTCTAAAATAAATTCAAAACAAGGAAAAATATCTTACTTTGGTCCTTCAGTGGTCAGTACTTTGGATGAAATGTTTTGTTGAAGATTATTTGTATTTATGTTCAATAATGTGAATGTCCACAGCACTGAACACACTCATTAGTGTCTAATGCTGGGCACGCTAACGTTTATTTTCAGTAGAAGACATAAATTTGTTTAGTATTTATAAACATCAGAATTTGAAACTGAGTGATTTCTTGCCTGCAGTGATCATATTAGAAGTCTAGGTTTTATAATATATTGACATGTTGACTTGATGCCACAAGTGTCCTTGCTTTTAGATACATATTTTTCCCTAAGTTTCTAGTTATTTCAGAAACAGAATGTAGTGTGGTTTACGAGGTGTGAGTAACTACCTTGCATGGATTATCTGTGCCAACACGAATAAAACAGTCTAGCAATAAAAGGAATGTGCAAATACAGTTAAAGCTTTATGTTTTGGGCATATTTATTAATACAGCATGTGAACAGCTGACGGCTTTCAGCCACGTAATATTGATAAGGAAGCATACACGAGCTTGTACTCTCTACTTCAGACCTGAAAATAAAGATTAAAAGCATTGGTTTCAACTCCATTGTACATCAGTCTTGAATGTTTTCTTAACCAAATAACGCTGTTTTAAACAAGCAGTAGTATGCTTAGAAGACGCAGTGCACTAACAGTACGTGTTGTAACATAGCAAGACTTGTACAGTCACAGACCTTATTATGTCAACAGATACTGTTTACAGTAACGTTGTAAGGAATGGGTGAATTCTGTCTTGGGTTACATATGCATTTGAGAACAAAGTTTGATTGCATAAGTTCAGGTAGGTGTTCTTCCATTTCTTAGCAAAATCAACTCATAAAAAATTAAAAAGTTACTTCTAAAATTAATATACAAATCTTTTTAATGTTCTCCTTGAGCTCTAGTGACAAGAAATACTTCCAAATGAAAAGATACCTTCATGTAACAGTGTGCCTTGTGAAAACAGCCATTTTGTGCGTTCCTAATCCACACCCCTCAGGAATGCAGGATTTTTAAAGATGCAACTAATTATATTAAACCTAATTAAGAAGTTACATGATAAATGGATAGACTTGGCCTTAGATGGCATCACAAAGTACAGCATCAGGAATCACAGCTTTATGCACTTTGATTTTGTTTTACAGCCCTAACTTCTGTTTACGATGTGCCTAAGTAAAAACACAATTTAAAAGAATGAACAGAACGCACACAATCTTCCGTCAGTCCAAAAGTGCTGATTTTCAGCTTGTCTGTTCTCAGCTTTAACCTTTGCACAAGACAGTGGTTCCAAAACTGTGCACTGTGATCCCTGGAGAGTGCAGCTGTTGGAAGTGGAAGCAGCAGAGGCACAAGCATAGCACTGTGCCAGCTAATAGGGTGCAAAAAGTGAACAGAGCAAAGTTCCTTAGAAAAGGACGTGGTGCAAAATAGCTTGGGAAGTGTTGCATTAAGAGGCTCTTAACAGAAGAGAGGTCACGATTTGCTCTGAAGAAAATGGTGATTTCAAGACTATAGGCTTTGGCGTTGGTGTCCCACCCCCCCAGTCATGAATCTTCAATTCAGCCAGTTTCTGTTGATTAAGGAAGGAAGGAATGTGTGAATAAGATTGCTGGAACCATTATTGAATACACAATGAAATGCTTTGTTCTCCCAGCCAAATCAGACAGTTATGGATGAGATTCAGATTATATTCAGGCATAAATTCTGTGCTGCATGCCTATAAAATGTGCCCTTAGATAGCTGTTACAAATACAGTTCCTGCTCCTCTTAGAAAGATTACATCAAAAGAAAACAGTACCAAACGTGTGTTGTACTAGTAAGGCCTGTCAGACTGACTCACAAGGGTTTTCTGTGCAATAAGGACAAGCACAATTATTTTTTTTTCAAAAGAAGCTCAATGTGTTTTTGAACAAAATATGTTTTTCCTTTATAAGTTTCCAGATTTTAACTGTTAAGGAATAATAAAGTAATATGCACAAAGTGTCATTAATAAATCTGCCTCCACTACAGCAGTTTTTTCTAATCTTACTACTTTAGAATTCAGATTATGGTCATTAATGACAAAGATGTCATGGGAATTCTTCTGCGTAGTTTTACTATGTGTAGTATTACTGAAAGAGAGTTGAGGGCTTTCTGAAAGAGAATTAATGATTTATTTTTCTTTTATTTAGAAGACACAGATAAAAACACAACTTTGAATTGAATAAAGGTGGTGGTCCTGCCAGTGTCTGTGGGCTGAATACTGCTTGCTAGGAAACTTGCTGGTTTATTATTATGGTGCTTTAAAGAAGATGTTTTGGACTTTCAGGCAGCTCAATAAATATCTATACCCATAATTAAGGATCTCATTTCAGAGCAAAAGAATGACATACAGGATTTTAATTATTTTAAGATCTAATTGTATGTAGACAGGGAAATAATAAAATGAAATAAAAATAATAATGTATGGATCAAGGTTTAGTTTGACTTAGAGAAATGTTAATGATGAATGCAAGCATTCCTATGTGTGTGTGGAACATGTATTTGATTAAAACACTCAGAACTGAGGGTCTGATTTCCTTTAAGTGGACGTGTTTCATTATAAACAAAGACCAAATATGTTCTTTCACAACCAAATGTTTTTCTACAGTACCCAGTGCCCCTGGTGGGCCTGCATGTTCCCTGACCCATTTTCTTCTTCTTCCTGGCAATGTTTCCCTGTAGGGATTTTGAGGACATTGTAACTTTCCCGGTGATTTCTGCACACATGGAAGCCTGACCAGGGTTACTGTTACACATGCTTGTCAGCTGTGTAACAACGTGGGGTAAAAAGTAGTATGATTTGTGTGTCAGCCTACTGCATCCTGGAAATACCAGATTCACTGAGATTGTGTTGTGGATACACAATATACATGGCACTAATTGGAAGGTTTTGCTTCACTGCATGCACTGCACATGCTTCTGGCCAAAAAATCCTTGCAAGACATGTGATAGTGCTGGCCAGATTCAGGTTCTGAGCTCTCACATCCACTTTAGTGGACCTGAATCTAAACTGTGTTGTTATGAAATCATGACACAGCACAGTTATCCTTTCAGCCTGTATTCCCAGTGCTAGCTGCCACAGCAAAAGGAGAACAAGGCAGTATTTATGTGGATGATGATTTTCTGCCATCTGCATTATATAAACGAGTTTCTGGAACTGGACCTTTTCCGAGTTGCCATTCTTCTGTCACTTTGTTGTAACACCAGCTAGACTGAATTCAAACCTGCAAATATTTCAATCCATTTTGCAGAATGTGTGCTCACCTTGAAGGACTTGCTGATCTTAGAGGTCTTTTCAAACCTTAATGTTTCTATGATTCTAGGACTCCACGTTTCCCTCCTGTCACTTACTGAACTTTCTGTCAGGCATCTTTCAATGGACTGGAAAGAGCCTGGTGGTTTTATTACACCTAGGCACACAAGCATGGACTTTTAGGTTAGGCAGAGCATCCTGAGAGATTAAATCTTAGTAGCAAATACATTACATGTTCTCCACCTTTTATAGACTTAGGTGGCTGTTGGAGACTTCATTGATTTCTGAAGCACTCACAGAAGCTGCTCTCTGTTCAGAAGTTCTCTAAAAACAAAGAGTTAGTGTTATTAAAAAGTAGATATCAAGTCTGGGGGCAGTGTATATCCCTAGGGTTCAGATTTGCACTATTTAGGAGAACATCAAACAGTTTTTGCTCCTGTGCAATTCCCACCAAAAAGAAAAAAAAGAATGCATAACAGAGAAATGCTGGGCTGTTCTTACTCCTCCCTAACTCTGGGTGAGAATCTTCATTCCCCTCCAGCTTAGGGAAATTCACTGGCACAGAGAGGTATAAATAACATCTCGGCGTGCCAGTTTTAGAGAACCTGGCCATAAATACTTAAACTGAGCAGATTTTACTAATTCCTTTAAAGTGCAGTGACAAACTCTTCTGCTTTCTCTGACCTCACAGCATAAAAAAATAATATAACAATCTTTAAGTCAAACAATAGTTAAGTAGATGTTTATTTTAGACTTTCGTTATTAAGCATAACTACTTAAAAGTGACCAATTGCAACCAAAGAGGGCACATGTGAATGTAGTAAAATGAGACAAAAATGTAGGAGAGTGAAAACACAAAGAAAAAGAAGCTTTTGGAATAACAGCCACCCAATTTACGCTCCCTTTATTCATTGCAGGATAATTCATTGTAACTGAATTAATGGTGAACCAGTCAGTAATAGGCCCTGGTAAGGAAACAGGAGCAGTGTATCAGGATATCCTTTTTCCGCCCCAGAGTACCAATACTTGCAATTTTATATACAACGGAAGTAATTAATTGTAGCACAAAGCAGCACAGCTGTGTTTCCTGATGGTGACACACGCAACGGCTACTATTGTTTAGCATATTGAGTAGGTACGCTGAAAACTGTTTAATTACTTTGAACATTTTATATTTCAGGGATTTAATTTCCATTAGTAGCTTTTGAATTCATAGTGGAATTTTAATACGCTATTATCTTAGATCCAATCCTGCATCCCTAATCAGGTAATTTTTTGCTGATGCCAGTGGGAGTTTAAACTGAATTAGGTATAGCTGCCAAATCTGGAGATTTGCAGACACAGGCCAATTTCTCCTTAGAAGCAAAGGAAGCTACAGACTATCTGTCAGGATTTGCTTTTAGTTGTATGTGTTTCTTTAATTTGTTCAAGTTCCAGTTCCAGTACATAGTCAAGTATCTTACAGACTAAGGCAGAAAAGCTTTACTGCTGTGCCTTTAACTTCATTACACATTTTCAGACATATCAGCTGACTGCTGTGACTGAAATACAAGCATATCCTTTTCTTATTATTAATTTAGTAGACCTACATTATTTGGTTTTGCTAGAATATGAAAAAAAGCAGAACGAGAGTATTTTGCTGCATGTGTTCTTATTTAAAATCAATGCATTCATGATTAAAGATGTTCAGACAGAAAAAAATTAAGGATTTGATTAATTGAAATTATTCGGTTCGTTTGTTTTGTACAGGATTCAGATACATTTTGTTCTAACAAGCTTGGAAGGACATAGCATTTTCAGTCTTGTAAATGCCCATCGTTGTAAATCTCTACACTGTCCACTACAGCTGCCAGAAACACATCCACTTGAATCCACGCCTCTTGAGGACAACAAGACAGAAATATTCTGTATTGAAAAGAATTCTCATTGTTTAGCAGCAGGTTTCAAAAATATTTCCTCTTTCAGCATTGGCTCAGTTTCTGTTGCTGAAAAGGATCATTATTAGGAAGTGAATTTTTTTGTTACAAAGGCTTGAGGGGATGAAGCCTCAGCATCAGCAGGAGATCTGTTACAGAATCACAGAATCACAGAATCGCTCGGTTGGAAAAGGCCTCTGAGATCATCATGTCCAACCGCTCCTGTCTACCCACTAAACCATATCCCTAAGTACCTCATCTACCCGCTCTTTAAACACATCCAGGGATGGTGACTCCACCACCTCCCTGGGCAGCCTGTTCCAGCTTCTGACGACCCACTCAGTAAAGAACTTCCTCCTTATCTCTAACCTGAATGGGTTAATACAATGTTAATACATTGTTACATTGAATTGGTTAATACATTGTTAATACAATGTGGTTTTGGATCTAAGGATTATTCAAACTTGTAAAGGAAACTAGCAAATACTCTTAGAATAAAATATGGAGGAACACGTATCTTAGATATTCTCAGAGAGAAGCTTCCTTGTAGATCATTTGGCACTGTAGACTGATAGTTAATTCAGAATATGAATTTTAAAATCAGCACTAGCATCTAACTCTAAATACTTAATCTTCTGAGAGAAAAATAAGCATTTCAGGACTTTATTTGCATGCACCTAGGAGAAAACATATTACTAATCCTCCAAACAAACTGATGTGAGTGAAGCACCCAGGTAAAGTGTCTGCTGAGCCTACAAATATTTTTTCTGTATAAGACTTTTAATGTTCTTGCTACCCAACACCGGCTTTAAGAAGCAAAACAAAACAAAACAAAAGTAAAAAAGAAATGTTTATTTGTATTTATAAGGATACTTGTCTCAGGGTTTATCAGGGTGAACAGACTACAGTACAGCTTTTGTACCTGGGAATCTTTAAAAACAGAAACATACAACTCAACTAGACATAGGAAGAAGAAACAGAAAAAGCAACAGGAAGCTTGGTTCTTGACTGGGAAAACGTCTCCTAGAGCGCCTGTAATATCAGGCAAAGTGCTCCCATTACTACAGCCCTTTGCAAAATGCAGCTGAGTTCTCTACTACACAGCTCAGTAAGGCATCAGTTCACATCCCGCAGCAGCTGCCTAAGGCACATGACAGGTATAGCCATTGTGTTCTCCTTCCTCCCTGTCCACTGACACAAGGCTAAAGAATCCGGTTTGCAGGAGCCCAGACCTAACCCTGGAATGCACCAAGTGCTCACGCTGTGGGGAATGCTCTCCTCTGTTCTAGTGCCTGTGCTCAGCACATTGAGCTGCTACTCTCTGGAGTGTCTCCACAGTGCGCTCCAGCGCTGCCCTGCGCTCCATTCGACATCACACCTGGACTGAAGGTTGGCAGGGCTTGCAGTGTCCATCAATACTTTTTGGCTTTTTACTATCAGTGCTTCACTAACATAAGTTTTTAAAAAACACCTTTCTTCACAAATTTGATTCTGTCTTATTGAATTAATTATGCTTACATTTAAAACACTTAATAAAATCCTTGACATTTCTAAGTAACAGACAGCTGAATAAATTTATAATCAAAAGAATGCGCTTTCAAGTAAAATAATTCGAAGAAAGACAAAGCCAAATTCATGTCATTGTAAGTGAAAAAAATTGTCTCTTGCTGAAGGGTAGTATTATTTTAATACGTAACATAGAATATTTATTTTGGTAACAGTAACAAAGAAGTACTCATCTAATTGCAAACAGTTTTCAAAAATACATTTGGACCACAAATTTATGACATGAATTCCAGAGACTGAAGGGAAGAAGGATCTACAAAGATAAAGTCCCATGGATGACCTTCTCCCTATATACACCTCTTTGTTCTTAAAGATCTTTTGATATTTAAGATTTGCAGTTCCCAAGTGATTCCAAGAACTAATAAGAAATTCTTGGAGAGGAAATGACCAAGAAAGCAGCTGGAAGACTCTACAATTCATGATTTATTTTTTTTTTAAATACAGCTCTCTTCATGATGACAGTCAGTCTTGAACTGCCTCTTTTATATTCCACGTTAGACTTCCACATCCCACCCTGGCCAAATGTCAAATGAACATCTGCTTATTTTCAGATTACAGTGTCTTTGAGTGTTGCTGGTATGTCCGAGTTTTCACAGATTCTTAAACTCTTCACCAGGTGGGATGTCTGTTACTGACAACTACCTCACTGGAACCCTAAGTCTCTCTGAGTGCCTCTCACCAAAGCGTTCATCTTCTGGTTTAAAGAGCTATCTCTACCTATCCTGCGAGGTAAACAAAGCAAAACAAATCAATTCTGATTCTTCGTGGTTTACTTTACAAAGATCTTAGGTTAAATTTCTACATTTGGGGAAATACAACTGGGTTCTTCAGGTGGCACATAAAGAAAACTCTTCCACATCAGCAGGTCGGACATCTCACATACCAGGACTGGTCAGCAATCCCCTTCTCACACAGACTGCTGCATGATTGTAACTAGGGAATTTTAGTCTACACACATTGTCTTCATAATTTTGTTGTAAACCTGTATGTTTCAAAAATGACAGTTCATACCCGTATGAAATTTAAAACGTATTTTAATTACTGCACTGCTCTGAAAGACAGTGGTTCTTTCCATGTGAAGTTTCATCATCCATCCATCACAATCTAGAGACTTTTAATGTTGTTATGACACACAATTTTAAACCAAGATTCAGTTGTCTCCTGCAGCCCTAGTATTATTATAATGTATTTTACTTTTACTGATTTTATTCTGTGATTAAGACGAGTATTCACACAGCGTTCATTTATGGAGAGAATAGGCATATTGGCCATGGCGATGCAAACTTCATCCCAGCAACACTATTTCTGGCCTGACAGGGACTGTCACTTGTGGCTTCTTCAGTGCCCAAGTGCCTTGAAAAGTACTAGCCAAGATGGCAATGTCTGCAATGTGCAAATTCAGTCACTAGGAACTGGATGAAAATAGTTGATTCACTTCCCACAAAGATTAAATAAATTTCAAGGCTGGTGGCTTTTGTTAAATTCATACATACTGGATTTAAATCAATATCCAACATCCGAAAAGGACTGGACTGTATGACCATGCTGATTTTTACTTACAGAGAAGCTAGCTCCAACAGCTTCGGTTCTGGTTGGGAGCACACACACGCATGTTGCATTCTTCTTCCATATTGAGTGTCTATTCTGTGGCTATAATCTGATAGTAGACTGAGTGGAAGAACAGCAGACTCATATTTTCCTTTGAAATTATAAACATAAGCATACAAGTTCTGTATTGCTTGGCATGAAAGCTGTGATTTTGTCTTTCTTGCAGGCTGTCTTTGTTTTGGACACTGACAGATTTTTCTGGATGATGGTCATCGGAAAAAATTTTCCAGAAGTCTAGTAAGACAAGACCTGTATTTTTAAATGCCTGCCACCGTAGTATCTGCCCACCTACACTTACTAGGTGTGCCTTTAACTGCCTAAATTTTAAAGGAGTCTGTGAAGCTGATAGGTTTGAAATTATACTTCCTCTTCTGTTTTGCTGTACAGGGCAGTATGGAAGCTAAGCACCCACCTAACAATCCGTGTGTGTAATGCACGTGAACAATACTGCAGAGCCAGTGCTCCCAGCTTACATTCAGAGGTGACAACTCTCGATCGGGGTACACAAGATTTACAAGTCCTATCTGATCCTGTAACACAAAAATGGAGCTAGACTGTGGAGAGGTCAACAAAATAAGCATGCCCATATTTCCCACAATATATGCACCTGTGGCTGTTTGGCACTGATAAGTGAGATTGCTTCCCAGTTGGTTATTCTCTGGAAACAGTTTATCTGGGCAGGCATCTTGACACTAGCAATTGCTGCTGTGTCCCAAAGGCCTAAATGGTGTTTTGGGCTGCAGCAAAGGGAAACTGAGTAGGTTTTTAAGATCTGTATGATCTTCATTTTCCCCTATAGTTGGCTTTGCATACAAAGTTCTTAAAGCAGAAGCAGCGAGAGGCAAAACCTTGTCAACAACACAACTGCTGCCACTTTGCTGAGTGAAGGATTAAAAAAAAAAGTGGCCCAGGTGGAAACTATATGGTCTCCTTGTCATATGACATACTGTTATTAAAGCTCCTTCTGCACTGCTGCTGGGAGACACGACTTGAAGACAGACATACAAATTATTACCTTGCTGATTTGTCCTAATGATGTGGAGCTTGCAAATGCAATGCAAATCATGGCCTTCAGCAACCTTATCAGTGAGCAAAGAAGCTCATTGCAGAAGTTATAATGTATTCCAATCTAACTAACTGGGTTTATTTATTTAGATACAGGAAACAGAAAAAAAAGCAATTCTATCCTTTGCAATGGACCTCTATTCCTCATAGGGCACTGCAGCATCAACCTTTTCAGAACTGGTTTCCCACAAAGCTAAAAGTCCCCTTTCAGGCCCTCGTTTTTCCCCATGCTACTGCCACCATTGTCTGCTCACTGCCCACCCCAGACTACGCATAGGCCCCCTTTATTTCACATCAAAGCTGCTGCGCTAATCCTCCACCCCACCTACTCTCTGAATCCTGGCAGCTTGTCCATTTTCCACGGCACCAACTCCACCAGCATCTG